>NC_082724.1:61381262-61682762 GCF_030144855.1 Hypanus sabinus | reverse complement strand
GCCTCCACTGCTGTCTGTGGCAATGAATTCTACAAGATCTCGCTGGATGGAAAGGTCAAGTCAGAGAAATTTACTATTGCCAACTAGACTTAAACAAAGACCCAGACCCCAGTATTCAGTTTAATTACTTTATTAAGTGATTATGGAGAGCCCATGAAGAGACTCTGCTAAAGAGAGCACAATCATGGCCTTTTATAGATTAAAATACAAGCAGTTCAGCAGTTTTCAGGGGTCTAGAGTTCCTGCTTAGACCTTATCGACAAGGTTCAGGCTGCTTCCATACCTTACACAAGATTAGACATAATGTCCCCATGTACACAATGAGTTCCCCATTAATTAGAAGAAACCAAGTCATTAGTCGTGTAGACTTGAGGGCTAAGGGATCCTCCTTACTACATCCATGTGTTATCAGTCCTTCATCACCAACAAGACGTAGTACTTCTGTGTGTTATCATTTCTTCATTTTATCAGGATTTATTGCTAATTAGTATGAGTAGATAGACCCCATCTGCTTTCACCCTGCTATTCTCATGATCTTATTTACCCTTAATTCTCAGGCTTAATTTTCTTCCACAGGTTACGTTAATTTTTTTTTCTACTGTGCTTTCCTCTTCTGAGCTTTTTTTGTGGGCTGCCTTATGATTGCATGACCTCTCATTGAGCTCTTATGGAATTGGTGAGATAACCTCACATTAACAGAGCCTTTACTATCACAATGTACCAATCCCACTGAAAGTGCACCCACATACCGATGAGACACTCTTTATGGTAAAACATCTCAGGTAGTTTCAGAACACAGAGGTCATCTACTAACAGTGCTTTGGGCGGTTCTTTGAAAGACATATCTAATCCATCTCACTTCACGGCCCTGATATCAAAGCCTTTGAAAAATCTCCTTTTCCATTGGAATTGGTAGTGGTTTATTATCGTCCCGAATTCCAATATATGGTGAAAGGCTTGTCTTGCACACTGTTCATACCGATCAGATCATTACACAATGCACTTGGATAGTACAAGGTAAAATAACAACAAAGTAGAATGCCTGTAACAGCTGGAGAGAAAGTACAGTGCAGGTAAACAATAATGTATAATGAGGTAGATTGTGAACTCAGGAGTCCAACAGGTATCAGGAAACGATTTAGTAGTCTTACTGTATTACAGCATGATAGAAACCATCCTTGAGCCTTGTGGTATGTGCTTT
This sequence comes from Hypanus sabinus, assembly GCF_030144855.1. NCBI lineage: Eukaryota > Metazoa > Chordata > Chondrichthyes > Myliobatiformes > Dasyatidae > Hypanus > Hypanus sabinus. Next base: position 61,681,561 of record NC_082724.1, on the reverse strand, counting down.
CAGGCTTTTGTATCATTCACCCAATGGAGGATGGGAGAAGAAAGAATGTCCAGGGAGGTGGGGGTCTTTAATTATACTGGCTGCTTTACTGAGGCAGTGAGAAATGAAGGGGAGGTTGGTTTTTGTGATGTCCTCATTTCTCTGCAGTTTCTTGCAGTCACGCGCAAAGCAGTTACCGTGCAATCAGATAACGTCTGTCCTTTATTAGCCCCACATTCAGACCAATAAGCTGTCATCAAATCACATCAGGAGATATTAGAGAAAGGGGAGGGAAGGTTAAAGAAGGAATTCCATTCTTTATGTTTTTGGGTGTTAAAGAAACCACCACCAGTATTGGTGAAAAGGAAAGAAGAATTGCCATTGGGCCAGAGATCTCAAAGAGTTAATGAACTCATGATATCGCAGGAAAGAGAATAGTTAGACCAATGAGGAAATAAGACCTATCTTTCTTTTGTTTTGAAAAGAGGGCATGAGTAGCTAGTTCAAAATATTGCCACACCAGTAACTCATGTAATTCAGCAAGCAATAATGGGTGAATAACACATGACAGTTAGAAATTGGCCTGTAGATCTTGGGCAAAACTCAAGGTTGGAAGATGTGTAAAGGACTTTAGGGTTTTACATTTTCAGAAGTTTCTAATTCTGTTTGAGTTTTCAACATGCAACACAGGCAGCAATAGCTGTGCCATTCCCAGCAGCCTATGTAGCCAAACATAACCCACACCCACCCTTCCTCTAGGTATACCCACATGAAAGCTTCACAGGCTGAAACAGTTGTCCAGGTCAGGGGATGTATACCTGCTGCAAACTGAGGTCCTGTCACTTCAGAGGTCAGCTCCAAGCCTCAAACTCTAGAAATTGAAATCCCTATTCCAAAAGTGGGAAACTCAACTCTGTCTCCAGAGATACTATTTTCATCACAAAGTAAACTTTATTATGTTTGACAAACCTTATTGAATTTTTTGAAGAAGTTACGAGAAATGTTGACGAGGGTAAGGCAGTGGATGTAGTCTATATGGACTTCAGCAAGGCCTTTGACAAAGTTCCACATGGAAGGTTAGTTAAGAAGGTTCAGTCGTTAGGTATTAATGCTGGAGTAATAAAATGGATTCAACAGTGGCTAGATGGGAGATGCCAGAGAGTAGTGGTGGATAATTGTTTATTGGGATGGAGACCGGTGACTAGCGGGGTGCCTCAGGGATCTATTTTGGGCCCAATGTTGTTTGTAATATACATAAATGATCTGGATGATAGGGTGGTAAATTGGATTAGTAAGTATGCCGATGATACTAAGGTAGGAGGTGTTGTGGATAATGAGGTGGGTTTTCAAAGCTTGCAGGGAGATTTATGCCGGTTAGAAGAATGGGCTGAACGTTGGCAGATGGAGTTTAATGCTGAGGAGTGTGAGGTTCTACATTTTGGTAGGAATAATCCAAATAGAACATACAAGGTAAATGGTAGGGCATTGAGGAATGCAGAGGAACAGAGAGATCTAGGAATAACAGTGCATAGTTCCCTGAAGGTGGAGTCTCATGTAGATAGGGTGGTGAAGCAGGCTTTTGGAACGCTGGCCTTTATAAATCAGAGCATTGAGTACAGAAGTTGGGATGTTATGTTAAAATTGTACAAGGCATTGGTAAGGCCAAATTTGGAATATTGTGTACAGTTCTGGTCACCGAATTATAGGAAAGATATCAATAAATTAGAGAGAGTGCAGAGACGATTTACTAGGATGTTACCTGGGTTTCAGCACTTAAGTTACAGAGAAAGGTTGAACAAGTTATGTCTCTATTCATTGGAGCGTAGAAGGTTGAGGGGGGATTTGATCGAGGTATTTAAAATTTTGAGAGGGATAGATAGAGTTGACGTGAATAGGCTGTTTCCATTGAGAGTAGGGGAGATTCAAACGAGAGGACATGATTTGAGAGTTAGGGGGCAGAAGTTTAAGGGAAACACGAGGGGGTATTTCTTTACTCAGAGAGTGATAGCTGTGTGGAATGAGCTTCCTGTAGAAGTAGTAGAGGCCAGTTCAGTTGTGTCATTTAAGGTAAAATTGGATAGGTATATGGACAGGAAAGGAGTGGAGGGTTATGGGCTGAGTGCGGGTAGGTGGGACTAGGTGAGATTAAGAGTTCGGCATTGACTAGGAGGGCCGAGATGGCCTGTTTCCGTGCTGTGATTGTTATATGGTTATATATGGTTATATGGTTATTATACAATAAGCAATAAAGTTGGGATGTTACATTGAGTAACACATGCAAAATAGTGGAGGAACTAGGCAGGTCAGGCAGTATCTATGGAGGAGACTAAACATGCAGCATTTAAATAGGCTGTGAACCTTCATAAGGACTGGAAAGGAAGGGAAGATGCTAGAATAAGAAGGTGGGGAGGCAAAGGAGCACAAGCTGGCAGGTGATATGTGAAAAAGGAGAATGGTAGGTAGATGGGGAGAAGGGTTGAAGTGAGAAGCTGGCAGGTGATAGGTGAAAAAGGGGAATGGTAGGTGGATGGGGGGGTTGAAGTGAGAATCTGGGAGATGATAGGTGGAAAAAGAGCTGAAGAAGAAAGAATCTGATAAGAAAGGAGAGTAAACTATGGGAGAAGGAAAGGAGGAAGGGCATCAGAGGGATGTGATGGGCAGTTGAGGAGAATAGAAGGGGTAAGAGGGAAGCCAGAATGGGGAATGGAAAAGGAGAAAGGGGAGGGGGGTATTTCCCAGAAGTTAAAGAAATTGATGTTCATGCTGTCAGGAAGGAGGCTACCCAGACAGAATATGAGGTGTTGCTCCTCCAACCTAAGAATGGCCTCATCATGGCAGTGGAGGAGGCCATGAACTGATATGTTAAAATTGGAATAGGGAGTGGAATTAAGATGGTTGTCCACCAGGAAATCCTGCCCATTGCAGGTGGAGAAAAGACACTTGATAAAGCAGTCCCCCAATCTACATCAGGTCTCACCAATATAGAGGAGGCCATACTGGAAGCACTGGATACAGCAGATGAAGGGTCCCTGAATGGTGGTGAGGGAGAGGTGAGTGGGCAGCTGTAGCACTTGTGCTGCTTGGATAAGTCTCAGGAGGGAGATCAGTGGGGAAGGGCGAATGGACAAGGGAGTCACAGAGAGAATGTGTGGAAATTACTATGAAGTTGTATAAGACATTGGTGAAGCTTAATTTGGAGTATTGTGTGCTGGTTTGATCACTTTCCTACAGGAAATACACCAATAAGATTGATGGAGTACAGAGAAATTTTACAAGGATGTTACTGGGACCTAAGGGCTTGAGTTATAGGGTAAAGCTTGAATAGGTTAGGACATCATTCCCTGCAGCATAGCAGAATGAGGGGAGATTTGATAGAGGCATATAAAATTATGAAGGGTATAAATAGGGTAAATGCAACCAGGTTTTTTTCTACTGAGGTTGGGTGGGACTAGTACTAGAGGTCATAAATTAAGTGTGAAAGGTGAAATAAATATTTAATAGGAACTTGAGGAGGAATCTTCTTCATTCAGAGGGTGGAGAGATTGCGGAACAAGTTGCCAGTGGAAGTGGTGGATGTGGGTTAGATTTCAACTTTTAAGTGGTATGTATATAGATGCAGAGTCTGGAGGGCCATGGTCCAGGAGTGGGTTGATGGGACTAGGTAGAATAATTGTTCGGCATGGACTAGATGGGCTGAAGGGCCTGTGTCTATGCAGTAGTGCTCTATGACTGACTCTACACACTGGTTAATTGGAGAGGGTTGTACCTGCACTGAAGCTCACTGGTACATTGATGTGCACATTCTTCCTCGGACATAGGCACGGCCTCTATGCGAATCAATCCAAACTGAAGCTGCACTCCCTTGGAACGGTGGTAGTCATTCAGAGGACTCCGCTGTCCTGGAAAAGAGGACATATTATTCTTCAGCCTTATCAGAAATTGCCTGCCCATCAAGGGCTGAAAGGGAAAAGAAACATCAACACTCTAAATTGGAATCACCTTTAATCTCAGATTACAGGTAATGCAGACATCAGGACCAGTGAAAAAGAATGGCTGCTGGCAGTGCCAATATCTAAAAAACGTAAAAACTCATCCATCACTGAAAATGAAAGGTGAAAAAAGACCATTTACAGTCCAGTGACTGTAAGAGCATGAGGAATTTAAGCAGGAGTATGTATTCCGTTCTTGTGCCAGCTCTGCCATTTCATAACATCTCAGCTGAACTTTTGCCTCAGGACTGTTCTCTGACACTAATCCCATTGTGATCCCCTTCACAGCAAGAAAATCTATTGTCCCATCTTAAATATACTGTGACCAAGCCTCCACAGTATTAATTAAAGTATTATCTACAAGATCACTACGTTCACATAGATTTGATAGCATTTGGGTACAATGTGGGATAAGACTGCCATCCACTCTGTCTGTGTGCACTGCCCTCCTTTCTGTCCACTGCAATCCCAACCTTATCATCAAACTGCAGACAAAGGGGGTGCTGTTGTGGTGTGGCAAATCGACCCCTATCATGCTGAGGCCAGGTGGCAACTCTCAGACACCTCCTCTTACTTACCCCTTGCAAAGAACTGCACTCAGGACCATCATCAACTCTGGAGAGCTCCCATCCACTGTCACCAACCACATAGTTCTCTTACCCAAACTGTTCTATTCTACTTCCTACCCAAGATCCATAAACCTGACTGTTGGGGTAGGCCCATTGCTTCTGCAAGCAAATGCCTCATTGAACGTGTCCACGTACCTTGACTCCATTTTATCCCCCTTGGTTCAGTCCCTTCCCATCTACATCCATGGCACTTCACATGTTCTTGATGTCTTCAATAACTTGTAGTTTACTGGCCCTGATTGCCTCATTTTCACCATGGATGCCCAGTACATTAACATTTCTACCCCCATCAAGAAAATCTTAAAGCTCTATACTTCTTTCTAGACAATAAATCTAACCAGTTTCCCCACTCCTCCCCCCCCCCCCCCATCACCACCTGCATCTGTCTGGTAGAACTGATCATCACACTCAACAATTTCTCTTTCAGCTCCAAACCCAACGTGTAGTCATAGGCACCTGCATGACCCCCACCTGTGCCTGCCTTTTTGTTGGCTACGTGGAACAGCCCATGTTCCAAGCTTTCACTGCTAATGGTCCCCAATTCTTCATCCACTACATCGATGACTGCATTGGTGCTGCTTCATGAACCCATGCTGAGCTTGTCAATTTCATCAACTTTTCTTCCAGCTTCCACCCTGTCCTTAAATACACTTGGTACATTTCTGACACCACCCTGCCCTTTCTCAATCTCTCTGTCTCCATCTCTGGAGTGAAACTGTCTACCAACATCTTTTATAAACCTACCAATTCCCATGGTCCCCTCCTTCTTGATTATACCTCTTTCCACCTTGTCTACTGTAAAAGTCCCTTCTCTTAGTTTCTTTGTCTCCACCACATCTGTTCACAGGATGAAGCTTTCCTTTTCAGGACATTAGAGATGTCCTGCTTCTTCAAAGTACAGGGTTTCCCTTCCTCCACCATTGATGGCACCATGCCTGCATTTTCTCTATTTCCTGGACATCTGCACTCATTCCATCTTTCCGCCGCCTTAATAGGGTTGGAGTTCTTCATACCACCCTGTGAGCATCCACATCATTCTCCACAACTTCTGTCATCTTCCATGGTATTCTACCACCAAACCTTCCTATTTTCTGTAAGGATCGCCATGATTCCCTAGTCCATTCATCCCTTCCCATTAATCACCCTCCTGCCACTTACTGGCAAGTGGAAGAAGTGCTGCAGCTGCCCATTTATCTCCTCCCACACCTCCATTCAGGGCAACACTTCCCCTGCAAGTTTGTTGGGAGTCACCTACTGTATCCATTGCTTCCTCTACATCAGTGAGACCTGACGTATATTGGGAGACCGCTTTGTTAAGCACCTTTGCTCCATCCACAACAAGCAGGATTTCCTGGTGGCCAGCCATTTTAATTCCAATCCTCATTCCCATTCTGCCACGTCGGTTCATGGCCTCTTCTATTTCCACGTTGAGTCCATTTTCAGGTTAGAGGAGCAACACCTGATACAGTATTCAGTCTGTGTGAGCTCCAACCTGATGGAATGAATATCGATTTTTCTAACTTCTGGTAATTTTTCCCCTCTCCTCCCTTCTTCTTCCATTCCCTACTCTAGCTCCACACTTACCTCTTTTCTTCTCCTCGTCTGCGTATCACCTCCCTATTCCTTCCCTTTCTCCCAGGGTCCACTCTCCTCTCCTATGAAATTCCTTCTTCTTCTGCCCTTTACCTTTTGCACATATTATCTGCCAGTTTCACACTTCACCTCCTCTCTGCTATCCACCTGCTTCACTTATCACCTTCTAACTTGTACTGTTTCCCCTCCTTCTACCTTCTTACTCTAGCTTATTTTGCCTTTCCTTTCCAGTCCTGATGAAGGCTCTATAACAGAACGTTAATAGTTTACTCCTTCCCATATTTGCTGTGTGACCCATTGAGTTCCTCTAGTAATTTGTCTGTGTCACTCTGGCTTTCCAGCATCTGCAGAGTCTCCTCTTTAAATGTCAAAACAAGCACCATTCCTCTTTCCCACCCACCAATGAACATACACAGTCCTCCAACCCCAAGACAGGCTGTCTTCTTTGGCTCCTGATGGATTAGCAGATATTGGGCCTTTCCCATTGATTGGAGTACTGCGCAGAAGCAACTGGAGCATTCCCGCACAGGTCCGACAAAGATTTTTGATGGGGAAACCAGTTTCTATAAAGGAAAGGTACCACTTAGCAGAGCGGTCATCATGGTCGTCAGAGTAGTAAGGTTTTGGCTCAACAAGGCATCTGCGAGAACAGACAGAAGCAAGGCAAGTAGGTAGGTTCATTCTTTACTTCTTATTTAAGTCTAGAGACAATGTCTACGGAGCCAGCGTTCTGTTCTGGGTGTCAGATGGGGAATTTTCCAGGAGACTCCCAGCCTCCCTGATGGCCATATCTATGCCAGGTGCATTGAGCTGCAGCTCCTTAGAGGCCGTGTTAGGAAACTGGAACTGCGGCTCGATGACCTTCAGCTTGTTAGGGAAAGTGAAGCAGTGATAGACAGGAGCTACAGAGAGGTAGCCATCCCAAGGCTACAGAAGACTACTATGGGGTGGGGGGGGGGAGGGAGAGATGATCTACCTGAGGGAAGCAACAGCGGCCATGGCTCTGGCACTGAGTCTGGCCCTGTGGCTCAAATGGGTTGGGAACTGAAGAGGATGGCAGGAGTACTAGGGGACTCTATAGACAGGGGGACAGATAAGGTGACTCTGTGGACGTAAAAAGGAAACATGCCTCCTAGGTGCCAGGGTCCGAGATGCTTCTGGACGCGCCCACAATATCCTGAAGTGGGAGGTGCACAGCCAGAATTCATGGTACATGTTGGTACCAACGATGTAGGAAGAAAAAGGGAGGAGATCATGAAAAAAAAATATAGGGAGTTAGGAAGGAAGCTGAGAAGCAGGACCTCAAAGGTAGTAATTTCGGGATTGCTGTCTCTGCCATGCAACGGTGAGGATAGAAATAGTATAAGGTAGCAGATAAATGTGTGGCTGAAGAATTGGAGCTGGGGTCAGGGATTCAGATCTCTGGATAATTTGGACCTCTTCAGGAGAAGGTGGGACCTGTACAAAAGGGATGGGTTGCAATTGAATCCGAAGGGAAGCAATATTCTTGTGGGCAGATTTACTAGAGCAGTTGGGAGTGGTTTAAACTAATATGGCAGGGAGGTGGAACCAGGATGATAGAGCTGAGGATGAGCCAGCAGGTTTACAAGTAGATGATGGGTGTAACATGAATGTAAAGAAGGACAAGCCAATGTGATTGGGTACAAATGCAGACAAAGAGTTAAATTGTACCACAGAGGCAAAATTCAAAAAGGCAGAGAATGCAGGACTGAAGGTGCTGTATTTAAATGTGTGTAACATTCGGAATAAGGTGGATGAACTTGTGGCGCAATTAGAGTTTGGTTGGTATGATGATGTGGGAATCACTGAGTTATGGCTGAAGGAAGGCCATAAGAAGGGAACTTAACATCAGAGGATATACTTTGAATCAAAAGGACAAGGTGGCGGTGTAGCCCTGTTGATAAGAGATGGAATTACATCTTCAGAAAGTGATAACATAGGGTCAGAGAATGCTAAATCTTTGAAATTGTTAAGAATAAAATTTCCATTATGGGAATCATATATAGGCCTCCAAATAGTAGCCAAAATGTGGAATTGAGATTACAAAGGGAGCTGGAAAGGGCATATAATAAGGGTAATAACACAATTGTAATGGGGGATTTCTGTATTGGAAAAACCAGGTCAGTATCGGATCGTATGGGAGAGAATTTGTTGAATGCCTACGAGATGGCTTTTTTGAGCAACTTGTGCTTGAGCTTACTCAAGTAAAGGCTATCTTAGATTGGGTGCTGTGTAATAACCCAGATCTTATTAGGGAGTTTAATGTAAAGGAATGCTTAGGAGACATTGATCATAACATGATTGAATTCATACTGCCATTTGTGAGAGAGAAGCATAGCTCACATGAATCAATATTGCAATGGATTAAAGTGAATTACAAAGCCATGAGGGAGAAGCTTGCCCAGGTGGATTGGAGGAGGATACTGGTGGGGATGACAGCAGAGTAGAGATGGCTGAAGTTTCTGGGAATAGTTCACAAGATGCAGGATAGATATGTCCCACAGAGGAAGAAGTTCTCAAATGGCAGGGATAGGCAACTGTTGTGGATGATATGATACAAAGATAGGTGGAGGAGTAGGTAGTGCTGAGGAAGGAATGCAATTGCAGCAGGACTCTGACTAATTGGAAGAATGGGCAAAAAAAGTGGCAGATGTAATACAATGTTGGGAAATGTATGATAATGCATTTTGGTAAAAGGAACAACAGTGCAGACTATTATCTAAATGGGGAGAAGGTTCAAACATCAGTGGTGCAGAGGGACTTATGCAAAACTCCCAGAAGGTTAATTTACAGGTTGAGTCTGTGGTAAAGAAGGCAAATGCAATGTTGGCATTTATGTCAAGGGGAACAGAATAAAAAAGCAAGGAGATAATGCTGAGCCTTTATAAGATACTAGTCAAGCCACACGAAGAATATCTCAGAAAGGATGTGTTGTCATTGGAGAGTCCAGAGGAGGTTCACAAGGATTAATCCGGGAATGAAGGGGTTAACAGATGAGGAGCATTTGGCAGCTTTGGGCCTGTACTCACTGGAATTTAGAGTAATGTGGGGGGCGGGGGAGCTCATTGAAGCCTACCTAATGTTGAAAGGACTAGATAGGGTGGATGTGTGGAGGATGTTTCCTATGGTTTGGCTATCCAGAACTAGAGGACACAGCCTCAAAATTGAGAGGTGATCCTTTAGAACTGAAGTAAGGAGGGATTTTTTTTCAGCCGGAGTGTAGTAAATCTGTGCAATGCTCTGCCACAGACTATGGTGGAGGCCAAGTTCTTGGGTGTATTTAAGCTGGAAGTTGATCGTTTCCTGATCGATCAGGGGATCAAAGGATATGGCGAGAAAGCAGGTGAATGGAGTTGAGCGGGATCTGGGATCAGCCATGATGGAATGACAGAGTAGACTCATTGGGCTGAATGGCCTAATTCTTCTCCTATGTCTTATGGTCTCCTAAGACCATAAGACACAAGAGAAGAATTAGGCCCTTATCTTTTTTAGCAGTTTCATGTGCAGCGTCTTGTCATAGATCTTCTGAAAATCCAAGTTAACAACATTCACTGATTCTCCTTTGTTTATGCTACCTGGTAGAATTCCAACAGATTTGTCAGGCAAGATTTCCCCTTAAGGAAACCGTACTGACTTCAGCCTATTTCCCAGTGACCTCACATAGATATTGAAGTTTAATCACTGACTTATTGTAGGAAATGTTGCAGGCATACAGCAAAGATGCAATGAGCATTTTTTTTAACAAATTAGTTGGAGGGATGAATATTGATGCTGGAGACACCTCAGGTTGTCTTCTTCAAAATAAAGCACTGGCCTGAGAGATCTAAAGGGGTCTCAGTTAATATCCTGTCCAAAAGTTGGAATCTCTAATAATTAGGTTCTAACTTCCTGCCTAATTGTTTTATTTCTTCCCTTTAATATTCCACCTTTTCATGCCCCTAACCTGCCTAATACATTTTGATAAAAACACTGTTGTCTCTGTAAAATCCTTCAAGTTCAGTGGAATGATGAGAACACCAATATCAGAGAAAGACAACACAGGAATAGAGTTAGGCCATTCACCCATCGAGTCTGCTCCACCATTCCATCATGGTTGATTTATTATCCCACTCAACCCCATTCTCTTGCTTTGCTCCCCCCCCCCATAACCTTTGTTAGCATTACTAATCAAGAACCTATCAATCTCCACTTTAAGTATAACCAATGACTTGGCCTCCACAGCCATCTGTGGCAATGAATTCCACAGATTCACCACTCTCTGACTAAAGAAATACCTTCTCATCTCAGTTCTAAAGAGATGTCCTTGGATTCTGAAGGTATTCCCTCTGGTCCTAGACTCTTTTACCACTGAAAACATCTTCTCCACATTCACTCAATCTAGACTTCCAATATTTGGTAGGTTTCAATGCAACCCTCTTCATTCTTCTAAACACGATTGAGTACAATCCCACAGTCATCAAACTCTCCTCCTATGTCAACCCTTTCATTTCAGGATCATTCTTGTGAACTTACTCTTGACCCTCTCAAATGCCTGCACATCCTTCCTTAGATGAGGGGCCATAGCCTACTCACAATACTCAAAATGGGGTCTAACCAATGCCTTATAAAGATTCAGTGTTACATCCATGCTTTTATATTCTAGTCTTCTCAAAATAAATGCTAATGTTGTACTTGCCTAACTTACTACCAACTCAACCTTTATCCTTTAGGGAATTCTGCACTAAGACTCCAAAGTCCCTCTGCATCTGCCATTTCTGAATTCACTCTCTGTTTAGCAAATGGTCCACACATTTATTCCTTCTACCAAAGTGCATGACCATTCACTTCTCTACACTATTCCACCTGCCACTTCCTTGCCTGTTCTTCATATCTGTCCAAGAACTTCTGCAGACTCCATGCTTCCTCTACACTACCCACCCACAAACTTGACCACAAAGCCATCAATTCCGTCGTCCAGATCATTAGCATATAATATGAGAAGTATTGGACCCAACACCAAACCCTGCAGAACACCACTAGACACAGGTAGCCAAAGAGAAATGGCCCCTTTATTCCAACTCTTTGCCTCCTGCCAGTCAGCTAATCTACTGTCCATGCTAGTACCTTTCCTGTAGTACCAATGGTTCTTATTTTTTTTAGCAGTCTCGTGTGCAGCACCTTGTCAAAGGCCTTCTGAAATCCAAGCAACAACATCCACTGACTCTCCTTTGTCTATCCTGCTTGTTAGTTCTTCAACAAATTCGAACAGATTTGTCAGGCAAGATTTTCCCTTAAGGAAACCATGCTGACTCAATCTATTTTATCATGTGCCTCAAAGTACCTTGAAACCCCATCCCTTAGAATGGTCTCTTAACATCTTGCCAACCATTGAAGTCAGGCTAACTGACCTACAATTTACTGTCTCTACCTCTCCCCCATTTTAAAGAGTGGAGTAACAAAAGCGATTTTCAGTCTATTGGAATCATTCTAAAATCTAGTGATTCTTGAAAGATCGCTATTAATGCCCCACAGCTCTTCAGTTAAATCTTTCGGAACCATGGGGTGTAGTTCCTCTAGTCCAGGTGACTTATTTACTTATTCAGCTTCCCTAGAACCTTCTATATAGCAGCAGTGACTGCACTCACTTATGCCCCTTACACTCTTGAATTTCTGGCATATTGCTGGTATCTTCCACGATGAGGACTGAGAAAAGAAATCTTATCGAGTTCATCTGCCATTTTTTTTGTTACCCATTACTACCTCTTTGGTGTCATTTTCCAGTGGTCTGTTATCTACTGTCACCTCTCTTTTACTCTTAATATATCTGAAAATACTTTTGATATTCTATTTTATATTAGTGGCCAGCTTACCTGCATATTTCATCCTTTCTCTCCCTAAATTGTTGTTTTTTTAAAGACTTTCCAATCCTTTAGCTCCTTACTAATTTTTGCATTTCTTTTGCTTTTATGTTGTCTTTGACTTCCCTTGTCAGCCATGGTTGCCTAATACTCCCTCTAGAATGCTTTTTCTTGTTCTTTGGAATGAACAGATACTTTGCCTCTAAATTACTCCCAGAAACCCCAACCATTGCTGCTCTGCTGTCATCCCTGTAAGTGTTCCCTTCAAATCAACTTCAGCCAGCCCTCTCTCATGCCTCTGTAGTTCCTTTTACTCCTCTGTAATACCAATACATCTGATTGTAGCTTCTCCTTCTCAAACTGCAGTGTGAATTAGATCATATCATGATCACTGCCTCCTAAGGTTTCCTTTACTTTAAGCTCCCTAATCAAATCTGGTTTACTACTCAATCCAGAATTGTCTTTTCCCCAGTGAGCTCAACTACAGGCTGTTCTAAAATGCCATCTTGTACACACTCGACAAATGATTTCTCTTGTGATCCAGCACCAATCTGATTTTCCCAATCTACCTGCAGATTGAGATCCACCAAGACCCATCATAACATTGCCCTTTTTACATGCCTTTTCTATCTCCAGTTATAATCTGAACCTCATGTCTTGACTATTGTTCGGAAGTTTGCGTATAAATTCTACCAAAACAGCAGAGGCTACCTCATTAAATGCATTTAAGACACAGTTAGATGTTTGCATAATAGGGAAATTAAGGGTTCTGGGGAAAGGCAGGTAGGTAGAGTTTAATCCACAAACAGATCAGCCATGATCTTATTGAATAGCGGAGCAGACTCGATGGTCTTCTCTTGCTCCTATTTCTTAAGTTCTTATAACATACCCGTTTATCCTCCTATTGTGTATGCTTCCAGTACTAACCCTTAAAGCCATTAGGCTTGCATTTTTAACATTCTTCATTGCCTTGGCATTATTTTGCACCGTGGCCATTTTTCTTTTTTTGCCCTTAATTTCTCTGTCTTCCACTTCTGCTTCTCCCTTTCTTTCCTTTGTATCTATCCTGTTTCACATTCTTCATTTTGCATAGATTGCAAAATGTCTGGAACTTGAAATCCAACCCTCCCCAACAGTACTGGAAAGGACATTGGTCCCAGTCTTTCCCAGTACAGTTCATCAAGTCCCATGTCCCAAAGAATCAGTTCCAATATCATTCTTTTCCTTAAAACACACCTTAGAATCTGTAGAACCTGACTATTATCTTCCTATATCGTTCCTGTGTCTCGACAGATTTTGCTAAGTTAAAGAAGTTTTATAAATATTAAGTTGTTCTTCACAGATGGCACTTGTGTTGACTCCATGCATAGCTTGAAAGCTACATGAACTTTGGCAGCCTTTGCCTCTCACCCAGAGTTCGCATCCAAGAAACACACATTAGTCATTCCATCTGATGACAGAAAATGCGAATCAACAGTAAACTGTGATTGACCAAGCATAAGACAACAAATAACATGGACTCTGGCCTTAAACAAACAGGTGTCATTCAAAGCAACTTTCTCTCAGTAGCTGTATAGTACACCATTTTCCTTCATTCACTGTCTTGTGGAATAGTAGCAAAAAAACCCAGCAAAGTCAACAATAATGCTCCATTTTCTCCCTCACTAGTTTATCCTGTATAAAATCTAACTGAGGATCTGTCCTCCCATCCCTTTTTTCATGCAACTTCCAATACACATTCTTTAGGACAGCCTGCTGGAAAATGATTGGTGGCTTCCAGAGATTGGGGGGGGGGGGGCAATGAGAATTATTAATATCCTCTGTAAGACTTTAATGGAGACATCCCTTCTCTCCTGGATGCTTTCAGATACCTAGCTAAGGTTCATAGATCCTAACTTTTTATGAGCTGCTGTTGTCCTATGACAGTAAGTAGTGTGGCTTTGTCAGGTTCTCTGTGGTATCAAATGGTATCAACACGTCCAACCTGCACAGATAATAACCTCTGACTGGATTTTCAATTCCATAGGCAGGATAGCACCAAAAAGAATACCCAAGTCTTTACATTATGTGTTATAGAGACATGATTGTGAAACCGTCTAATGCAAATTATCACTTTGCCATAAGATATGGGCTAAAATCCACAATATAAAGAGAAAAGTTAACACGGCATGGTTGTCTAACTGCTCTTTACCAGAATCAAACATCCATTGATCAGTTGAAGAGAACAGTATAGCACAGTACGGGCTCATTAGCCCACAGTGTTGAATAATGTAAGCCTACCCTCCACACATAAGCCTCCATTTTTCTTTCATCCATGTACCTATCTGAAAATCTCTTCAATGTCCCTCTACCACCACCCCTGGCAACACATTCCATGCACCTACCCCTTACTGCGTAAAAAGAAACTACCTCTGATATCCAAGTCATCTATAAAAAATCACTAAGAGCAGGGATCCCATTAAAACTGCTTTCCCTTTGTGGTACGCTGCTGATCTCCAACCTGCAGGCAGAATATGCTCCATCTGCTACTGCCTGCTGCCTTTTGTGGGCAAGCCAGTTACCCATATCTTACTTACCAACTACAACTTTGTCGCTTAAAATGAAGATCAGTACATACAGAGACTTCATTTTGTTCAGCTTAGCAATCATTGATGCGGCTGCCCCACTGGACACTGATACTCTGCTGTTTACACTGGACTTAGAAATGAGATATTAACGAATGCCTCTTTTCACAATTCCCTTGCGACATTTCTCTAATATTTATCTGTGGTTTATTTATTAACTGAGACATGCTGCCAGGGTTGGGTAGAGGTAGATGCACTAGGGTCATTTAAAAACTCTTAGATACAACAAGGACAATTGTTATGGATTCAGCAACAATAAATATATAAGTGAGGCAGGGTTTTTTTTATAACAAATAAAACATTTATTGAACACTGAAAAACAAACCCCCAAAAGTAAACAAACCACTAACGTAACCGGAAATCAGCTGCTGTGCGGCAGCTTAAACAGTTCTTAAAGGAATAAAGCGAAACAGTTCTTAAATCGATGTTGCAAAAACAGTTCTTCAAAGTAGTACTGCAAAAGTTCAAAATGCTTACAGTCCATTAAAGGAGAGACTTTTTAGATGATTTAAATTCTCTTTCACCTCGTGTTGTTGCGGTTCCCAGTCGAACTATACTTTTCCCAGAGAATTTACGAAGATGAAAATGAAATAGCTTAAAGGCTTTTTTTCTTTTCTTTACAAAACTGTACCCAACCCTTTCTGCTATTATTCATAGGGGTTACCACAGGGACAGCTAACGAATTCCTTCCGAATGAGGATCAAACAAGGTCGAACCTGTTTCACAGTCGAAATCGACTTTCCTCGATCTTTTAGCTCCCGATCTCTGATCTTCACTCTCCACTGATTTTTAACTGGCAGTATTATAAAGAAACTGCTGGCAATGACCTTTTAAACTTTAGGCATTAAATAAAACTCCACCTTTCAACCAAACTGTGTCATAATATTGGACCACGCAGTGGCATGGAGTCAAAATGGCAAATCCAGCCACAAACTGCCCCTCCTCACAGGGAGGGGTCCCCCTTTTATACCCTGTAAAAAAAACCTGTCACATGACATCTACTGGTGGGAAAGTGACATCACTCCACCATCACAAGACCACTACCTTAAGTCCAGTATAGCTTCAACACCACCGTCACATGACAAGTACAAGATACCCACGGGTACGTAATACCTGCCTCCAAAAAAAACTTGGTCTGTCAAGAACAAAATTTTAACAATTATTTACAAGAAAAAAAACAAATGTATAAATTTTATAACATACACAGTATACATAGTATCATCATATAACATCTTACAACTTACAATACAGTAGGAGTGTTACAATTGTAAAAAAAAACTCCATTAAAAAAATTACATTGTACATTCAACATCGAGATAGACAATCAGCAACTGCATTATCTTTACCTTTAATATGAGTCATCACAATATTGTACTCTTGTAACATCAAACTCCAATTTAATAACCTTCTGTTTTTGTTTTTCATCTTACTCAGAAACACTAATGGATTATGATCAGTGTAAACGATAAGTGGTTTTTGAGTTGTATCAACATATACGTCAAAATGTTCTAAAGCTAAAACAAGAGATAACAATTCCTTCTCTATTGTCGAATAGTTTCTTTGATGCTTATTAAATTTCTTAGAAAAGTAAGCTACTGGATGATCAACCTCATCACCCACATTCCTTTGCATTAATACTGCTCCTGCAGCCTCATCACTAGCATCCACAGCCAATGAAAAAGGTTTTTCAAAGTCAGGTGCCTTAAGCACAGGTTGTTGACATATCATAGTTTTCAGTTTTTCAAATGCTTCTTGACAAGGCACTGTCCACACAAACTTCACATTCTTCTGCAAAAGGTTAGTTAATGGAAGGGCAACATTAGCAAAATTCTTACAAAATTTTCGATAATTTCCTACCATTCACAAGAATCTCCTGAAAGTTTTTCTCCCCGTTGGGTTGGGAATCTCTAAAATTGCCCGAACTTTTGCCTGAACAGGAGCTACCTTACCTTGACCCACAACATAACCAAGGTAAGTCACAGTGGCATGTCCGAATTCACTCTTAGCTAAATAAATAGTTAAGTTAGCTTTTGAAAGCCTTTCAAACAATTTCTCCACCTCAATAATGTGTGCTTCCCAAGTATCATTTCCTATCACCAAATCATCAATATAAGCATCTGTATCTTTCAATCCCTGAATCACAGAGTTAATCACCCTCTGGAAAGTACCTGGGGCATTCTTCATCCCAAATGGAAGAACAGTATATTCATATAGCCCAGATGGAGTTACAAATGCAGAAATCTCTCTACCTCTGTCCGTTAGTGGAACACATCAATACCCTTTCAATAAATCAATCTTTGTAAGGAACTTTGCTTTTCCAACTTTATCTACACAATCATCTACTCTAGGAATTGGATATGCATCTGTTTTCATTACAGCATTCACCTTCCTATAGTCCATACAAAACTTAATACTACCATCTGGTTTTGGCACCATAACACAGGGTGAACTCCAATTCGAGTTAGAAGGTCTAATAATATTATTCTCTAACATATATTTAATTTCTTTCTCAGCAAGTTCACACTTTTCTATGTTCATCCTATATGGGTGTTGTTTAATGGGTTTGGCATCTCCAACGTCTACATCATGTGAAGCTATAGTAGTCCTTCTCGGAACTTCTGGAAACAAATCCTTATATTTAAAAATTAATTTCTTCATCTGCTGTTTCTGCTCTGGCTGTAAATGTGCTAGTTTCTCATCAATATTTTCCAGAATGGTTGAATTTGGTAACCTGACAGAAACAATGTTGGATTTAGAATGAAATTCAGATGAATCATTTATCATGTTCCTAGTTAAATCAAATTCATTATCATTAACCACAACAGTCACAGTATCAGATTGTTTCTCATAATATGGTTTTATCATATTTATATGGCAAAGTTGGGTTGACCTTCTACGATCTGGAGTTTTTATCACGTAATCCACATCATTGATTTTAGACACAATTTCATAAGGACCATGAAATCTAGCTTGTAAAGGATTCATTTGCACTGGGGAAAAAAACCAGCACCTTATCTCCAGGCTTAAGGATCCCCATCCTAGCTTCTTTATCGTACCAAGTTTTCATTTTCTCCTGAGCCAATTTTAAATTTTCCTTGGCTAAGCTACAAGCTTTATGTAACCTGTCCTTAAATTTCAAAACACAGTCCAACAAATTAGTGTGTACTTCCTTACTAATCCACTGTTCTTTTAATAAAGCTAAAGGTCCTCTAACTCTATGCCCAAATACGTTCAAATGGACTGAAACCTATAGATTCTTGTACCGATTCCCTTACTGCAAATAAAAGTAAGTTTATACCCTCATCCCAATCACTTTCATTTTCCACACAATATGTTCTAATCATATTCTTGAGGGTAGAATGAAACCTCTCCAAGGCACCTTGCGATTCCAGATGGTATGCAGACAAAGTGATTTGCTTAGCTCCCAGTTTATAAACTATCTGTTGAAACAATCCAAACATAAAATTACTGCCTTGATCAGTTTGTATTTCCTTAGGTAGTCCAAAATAATTAAAGAATTTTATAAGAGCCTTTGTCACAGTTTTAGCTGTTATATTCCTAAGTGGCACTGCCTCTAAAAACCTAGATGAAGTACACATGATAGTCAACAAATACTGATAACCAGTTTTTGTCTTTGGTAATGGACCGACATAATCTATAATAACTTTAGAAAACGGTTCACCAAATGCTGGAATAGGTTGTAATGGAGCCACTGGTGTAACTTGATTTGGTTTACCCACAATTTGACAAGTATGGTACGTTTTACAAAACATTGCCACATCTTTTCTTAGACCAGGCCAGTAAAAATGTTTTAAAATCTTGTCCACAGTTTTCCTTACCCCTTGATATCCACCTAAGGGCACACTATGAGCTAAAGTCAAAATCTCATTTCGATAAATTTTAGGGATAATTACCTGGTAAACAACATTCCATTCCTCACTTGCAGGAATTGTAGGTGATCTCCACTTCCTCATCAACACTCCTTTTTCCAAGTAATATCCTACTGGCACCTTCTCAATTTCACTATCTGGTAGAGCTTGTTCTCTTAATTTTACAATCTCAGAGTCTCTATTCTGCTCTGCTATCATCTCCTTCCGAGACAGTGATAAATCTTCATAGTCAGACTTACTCCCAGAATCTTGTTCAAACAATGAAGGTAAGAAAGTCTCTGACACATCCTCAAAACTCGAATCCTGAGTTGAACAGTCATGAGTAACAACCTCATTCTGCGCATCAATCTTTTTAGCCATAGCTCTAGTCACAACACAGGAAGAATCTGTGTTAGAATTCATCTCTAGTTCCTCTGACTCCATTGTCAAATGCACTTCAGGAAAAACTTGTCCACCTGCCAAGTCATTACCTAACAATAAAGAAATAGCCTTCACAGATAAGCTATGCTGTAATCCTACTTTAACAAATCCTGTAACTAACCCTGACTTTAAACTTTAAACTTACTTTATGCAAATGTACAGGCATAAAGGCACTCCCAACACCTCGTATATAATTTACCTCACCAGTATCAGACTCTTCATTAAACTTCAATACACTGTCTAACATCAGTGATTGAGAAGCTCCAGTATCCCTAAGGATTTTTATTTGCACCGGAGTAGATCCTTCTTTCAAGGATACAAACCCTTCAGTTATAAAATGATCATATCCCTTTTTAACTTGATCAGACTCTAATAAAACCTCATTTGTGTTTATTGAACCCTGTAATTGTACAGGTGCTTCAGTATGTTGCACACAAGCATCTGGGACTGCTTCCTTCTCTTTCTTTTTCAATCGGAAACAGTTAGCTATTACATGGCCAGGTTTCTTACAATAGTTACAAATAGGACCAAACTGTCTTTCCTTCATAGGTTTTCCTTCCTCCTTACCTTTCTCATTAACTTCTGATTTAATTTCTGATTTATCTTGAGTCTCTGTGTTATTTTCCTTCTTAAAAATTCTGCCCTGAGGAAATTTATCCTTATGGATTAAAACATGCTCATCAGCTAATCTAGCAGAGTCCTGCAATGTAACAGTATCCCTCTCATTTAAGTAGGTCCTTACTTCAACAGGGATGTTTCTTTTAAATTCCTCCATTAAAATCAGCTCTTTCTTTTTTTATTAGTTTTTTAATACATTTTCTACATTGCTACAGATAAAAAAAAACTCAGATCAAAATGAAGAACATTAATACAGTGCAAAAATAAACATACAATAATAATATAATACAAAAAAGGATAATTGAGAAAGCACCCAAATTGAAGACATGTAAAATTAGTATCCTCCCCAAGCCCCGCAACAAAAAAAGAACTCCAGACCAACCACAACACAATATAGAGAATATAAATCAGGACATTCAAACCCCAAAACTGTAAATACACTTAGCAACAGAAGATATTAATGCCTACTACTAAAAAAAAAAGGAGCTGAAAGCAAGGGACCGAAAAAAAAACCTTAGTTAGGAGGAAGGTTATGAAAGTACTCAATAAAAGTCCCCAGACCTTATGGAACTTTATATCCAAATTAAGAACTGATTAATGAATTTTTTCAAGGTCTAAGCAGGACATAATATCATTAAGCCATTGAGCATGCGTGGGTGGGGCAACATCTCTCCATCTAAAGAGGATTAAACGTCTAGCCAGGAGAGAAGCAAAAGATAATATTCGACACTTAGTCGAACTCAGACGTAAATCTGTCTCACCCAAAAAACCGAACAAAGCAATTAAAGGGTTAGGTTCTAGGTGGTGATTCAGAATATACGATAATGTTATGAAGACATCTTTCCAAAATTTCTCCAAGCTAGGACAAAACCAGTACATATGAATGAGAGAGGCCTCGTCCTTTTTGCATTTATCACAAAGAGGACTAATATTAGGGTAAAATCGAGATAGTTTAGATTTGGACACATGGGCTCTATGAACAATCTTAAACTGTAAGAGGCAATGGCGAGCACACAGAGGTTGAATTAACCCATTTGAGAATCGAGTCCCAAGTCTCATTAGATAAGGAGATATTTAAATCATGCTCCCAAGCCATTCTAATTTTATCCACAGGGGCACGCCATAAGGATGCTAACTTATCACGAATAAATGATATTAAACCTTTACCTAGTGGATTAATAGAAAGAAATAAATCCATAAAATTTTTCTCAGGCATTTCAGGGAAGTTAGGAATTAAAGGATTAATAAAGTGTCTAATTTGGAGATATCTAAAAAAATGAGCATTGGGCAGATTGAACTTAGCAGAGAGCTGTTGAAAAGATGCGAAGCGATTATCAATAAAAAGATCTTCAAAATGTCTAATGCCCTTCCTATACCAATCATGGAATGCTGAATCATACGTAGTAGGTAAAAAAAGGTGATTATGTAGGATAGGGCTAGAAAAGGAAAAACCATGGAAACCATAAAATTTCCTAAACTGAGTCTATATACACAAAGTGTGTCTAACAAGAGGATTAACAATTATTCTGGACAAACTACTAGGGAGTACAGAGCCAAGAAGTGCAGAAATAGATAAATCTTTAGTGGAACTCAACTCCATTGCCACCCAATTAGGGCACTCGGGTTGGCCATGGAAAAAAGACCAAAAGGTAGCACAACGTATATTGGCTGACCAATAATATAAACGAAAGTTAGGTAAAGCCATGCCACCCTCTTTTTTAGATTTTTGGAGATAAACTTTATTAATTCTAGAGCGCTTATTCTTCCACAGATATGACAAAATAATAGAGTCTAAGGAATCAAAAAAAAGATTTAGGAATAAAAATTGGGATTGATTGAAATAAATATAAAAGTTTAGGGAGAATATACATTTTAACAACATTAATACGACCTACCAAAGACATAGATAGAGGTGATCATTGTAACAGACTCTGTTTTATAGTATATGAAAGATTGGCAAAATTTTCAGAAAAAAGATCTTTAAACTTCCTTGTGACTGTAATCACAAGATAAGTAAATTGATTATGAACTACTTTAAAAGGGAGATCACGGAATGTTAATTCTTGTGCTTCTTTATTAATTGGGAAAAGTTCACTCTTATGTAAATTAAGTTTATAGCCAGAGACCTGGCTAAACTGATCAAGAAGTGAAAACATTGGAGGTAAGGATGTAGATGGATTTGAAAGAAAAAAGTAATAAGTCATCAGCATAAAAAGAAACTTTATGCTCAACACCCCTTCTCCAAATCCCGGCCAATTCAGGACAATTTCGAAATGCTATCGCCAAAGGTTCTATAGCCAAATCAAAGAGAAAGGGACTTAAAGGGCATCCCTGATGGGTGCCACATTTGAGGTTAAATAACTGGGATTTCTGAAAATTTGTCAAAACAGAGGCAGTAGGACACAGATACAGCAATTTGATCCAAGAGATAAAACTTTGACCAAAGTCAAATTTTTCTAAAACTGCAAAAAGGTAGTTCCACTCTATACGATCAAATGCTTTCTCCGCATCGAGGGAAATAACACATTCAGGAATCCCATTTGGAGGTGAATATAAAATGTTAAATAAATGCCAAATGTTAAAAAAAGGAAGATGATTTTTAATAAAACCAGTTTGATCATCAGAAATAATAGAGGGAATAACAGTTTCTAATCTATAAGCCAAAACTTTGGCCAAGATTTTAACATCAACATTAAGCAAAGAAATCGGCCTATACGAGGAACACTCTGTTGGGTCTTTACCTTTTTTTAATAAAAGAATAATAGATGCCTCATTAAAAGAGGGTGGCAATTTACCGTAATTAAATGAGTCAGATAATACTGAGAATAACTGAGGAGAAAGAAGTGAAGCGAATGATTTATAAAATTCTACGGGGAACCCATCAGGTCCAGGAGATTTCCCTGAAGACAATGCAGAAATTGCAAAAGATATTTCTTCTGATGATATAGGCGCATTAAGTTTAGCTTTAAAATCAGATGAAAGCGAAGGAATATTCAGATTATTTAAAAAATGATCAACAGAGATATTCTCATTCAGAGATTCAGAGGAATAAAGTCGAGAATAAAAATTTTTAATTGCATCATTGATTTCTAAGTGATCCGATGTAAAGTGTCCATTCTCCTTCCGGATCTTTGTAATATGTTGTTTGGCTTTGGAACGCCTCAGCTGATTGGCTAGAAATTTACCAGATTTATCACCATGAATATAAAAGTGACTCTTACTTTCAAGAAGTTGGCGTTCGACAGGTTGAGTAGACAGAAGATTAAATTTAGTTTGAAGTTCTACACGCTTCTTGTATAATTCAGGATTCTTAGTTTGAGCATACAGTTGATCCAATTCTTTAATCTGATTAATGAGGTCTAATCGATCTGCACAGGACTTTCTATTAAGATTTGCTGTATAGGAGATTATTTGACCCCTCAAATATGCTTTCATGGCATCCCAGACAATCTGGGATGACATTTCAGATGATGTATTGGTGTTAAAATAAAAGGCTATCTGATCCTTAATAAATTTTAGAAAATCATCATCTGATAATAAAGTCGAGTCAAAACGCCAGTGATTATTCCTCTGAGGGGGACCAGGAAAACTTAAAGACAAAGTAATTGGGGCATGGTCAGAAATCAGTATACTCTGATAATCACAAGAATAGACAAATGGAATAAGTTGATTATCGAGTAAAAAGTAGTCAATTCTAGTAAAGGTATGGTGAACATGTAAAAAAAAGAATAATCTCTCTCAGTAGGATGAGGGAAACACCATATATCAGAGATACCATAATTAGAGAGAAAAGAGTGAATAGCTAAGGCAGATTTAGTAGGTAGTCTAGTAACAGAGGACGATCAATCCAAATTAGGATCTAACCAACAATTGAAATCGCCACCCAGTATAAGAGAGTATGAGTTTAAATCTGGTAGTGAGGAGAAAAAACGTTCAAAAAAATTAACATCATCAAAATTGGGAGCATACAGGTTTGCTAGTACAACTTTAGTATTATATAATTTACCAGAAACAATAATAAAATGGCCATTTGTATCAGGTATCTTATTATGTTCAAAAGGAATATTTGAATTAATAAGGATGGAGACCCCTCCCCCACCCAGCTTTGGCGGCAAAGGATGAATGAAAATGCTGACCCACCCACTTTGACAAAAGCCGAGAATTATCAAAACTACGAATATGAGTTTCTTGAAGGAAAGCAATGTCAGCTTTGAGTTGTTTAATATGCGAGAAGACCTTCCTTCTTTTAACAGGATGATTCAATCCCTTTACATTCCAGCTCACAAATTTAAGTGTATTAACCATTGTCAATTGTTAGTGCATAGAAGGTAGCAGGCATATAAAAAATCAAGCAGTACAATAACAGTCTGGGAGCAAAAATGTAAACATAGATCCGTAGAATCAAAACAGAGACATGTCCTGAACAACAAAGGAAAACAAAAGAAACAGTGAGTAGTGTTGGAACTGGAGAACCCACCCCACCCTCGCAACCCAAAACTAGATGGCTACCTAAAAAAGCAGCTAGCTCTACCAAAAAAATTAACCCAAATATGACTTCCAGTTCTGTGTCGTTAACAAAAGATCTGTATAAATAACATAGCAAATAATAACTAATTTATGCACTAGAAAACAGAATTACAGATAGGAACAACTTCAACAGAAGTATAAAGCTTAATACAAAGAAAATCAGAAGAAAACTAAAACTAACCTACCCGCGAAAAATTATAAAAGATTATAAGAAAAAAAAAGGAGGGAGAAAAGGGGGAAATTATAAATTCAAAGAGAGTACTTATCAACCATTTACAGAAAAAAAAAGCAAAACTTAAACTATGAATCAACCAGCAGGGAGGCCTTCAATAAAAACTCCAAACCTCCAAAAACAAGTTAAAGTCAATTGTAGTTCTCTATAGATAAAGTTATACAAAAATAAAATAGATTACACAAGTAAAATCTAAAAGTCCACAGGGAGGCATTAAACTTAGAGTATCTATTTAGAAAAAACGCACCAAGTCCAGGGAGAGATTGACTACAGCCCTTAGAGTTTCAATAGATAATGTCTGAATTATTCAAGTAAAGTCTGAGTTCGGAAAAAGTAGTTTTACTTCGAGAAGTACTTATCAACCATTTTAGAAGGTCAGGCCGGTTCCGAAGAAGACGAGGTGGCCAGAAGACTTCCAACAAACGCCTCAGCCTCCTTCACTGATTTAAACCACTGATAATCTCCAGTAGTAAGCATAATTCGAAGATCGGCTGGATTTCGGAGAGAGGGTCTGAATCCACGATCAAAAAGCACTTTCATTACATCTTTTAACTCAGCATGCATCTTCAGAACCTGGGGGGCATAATCCTCCACTAAACGAATGACGGAATTTTGAAAAGCAGAAGTACCTCTGCGGCGTGCCTCCATAATCAAACGGTTTTTCACGTGGTATTGATGAAAGCATAAAATAACCGGCCGTGGATGGGAACCCAGAGTTGCACGAGGAACATACATCCTGTGAGCCCTTTCAAGCTCAGGTGGAGTTGGAAGAAATTCTTTCCCGAAAATCTCACAGAGAAAATCATTAAAAAATTCAATGGGAGAGCCCTTTTTGGTGGCCTCTGGCAAGCCAAGAATTCATAGATTGCAACATCTGCTCCAATTTTCAAGATCCACCATTTTGGAAAAAAGTTTACTGTTCTCCTCTAGGTTGGAGCAGAGAGTTTCAAGATATTGAACGCGCTAAATCTTCAGAAGTTAAGTCCATGCGAGATAAATGTTCAGCATGTTCATCCACTCTAGCATTGATCTGATCCAATTTGAAATCCAACTGGTTGAAAGAAGTTCTAAATTCATTTCTAAAATCCATTAAAGTATCTTGTCAATGTTGTTCCAAAACAGCGAGAATGTCAGCCAGCAAAGCCGTAGGTTTCCTTCTTCCCGGTTTTAGCACTTCTGGTAGTCATTATAAGATAGATGTGTTCGCAGGCAGGTAAAAGAGAGCTAATAAAATACCTAACTAAGGTTTAAGCAGGGAGACATATAGTGCAAAGATAGGAAGAATGACGGAGCAAAAGTTCGGAGCGAATAAACAATCGCCATCTTACCGGAAGTCCTCAGCTCTTTCAATGTATTATAGTCCCCATTTACATTTTTAGAAGAAACCCATTTCTCAAAACACACAGCTTTATCATAGGCAAATTCCACATAAGTTTTTTCCACAGACTTCTTCAAACTTCTGAATCTTTTTCTATACGCTTCTGGGACCAATTCGTATGCTTTCAAAATCTGCTGTTTCACAGTATCATAATCAAGTGCTTGCGCAGCAGTTAAAGCTGTATAAACTTGTTGCGCTTTGCCTTTAATTACACTCTGTAACAACACTGACTATTTATCTTTCGGCCACTCTGAAATCTGAGCAATCATTTCAAAATGTTGGAAATATCTTTCCACTTCTGTTTCACTAAATGGAGGGACCATTTTAATTTCTTGACTAGCAACAAACGGTTTTCTAAAACCAGAAGACTGATTCTCAGACCTTAATTCTGCCATTGCATATTCAAATTCCCTCTGTTTACTTTCAGCTTCTAACCTACAACGCTCGAACTTCATTTGTTCGTTTTGCAACTGCATCTCCAGATTACTTATTGGAAACGACTCTAAAATCGATTTATCAAAATCACCCAAATCTACATAGTGTGACACGATTTTTCTCTGTATTAGACCTTTGATGTAGACCTCAAAATACCTTTAAGTTCTAATCTACTAGCTATCTCAGACACCTCAGTTTTTTTTCGCCTTCGCTAACAACTCCGCATCTGGCGAAGCCAGAAACTCATCAATATTCATTGTTGTTGAATACCACTCAAAAACCAATCAAACAAAAGAATTAAGTATTCCTCTTGAACAAGCATTTAAACTCAAAAATGGTTGATCCCGGACGAGCCCCCAGATTTATGTTACAGATTCAGCAACAATAAAAATGTAAGTGAGGCAGGGTTTTTTTTTAATAACAAATAAAACACTTATTAAACACTGAAAAACAAACCCCCCAAAGGTAAACAAACCACTAACGTAACCGGAAATCAGCTGCTGTGCGGCAGCTTAAACAGTTCTTAAAGGAATAAAGCGAAAACAGTTCTTAAAGCGATGTTGCAAAAACAGTTCTTCAAAGTAGTACTGCAAAAGTTCAAAATGCTTACAGTCCATTAAAGGAGAGACTTTTTAGATGATTTAAATTCTCTTTCACGTCGTGTTGCTGCGGTTCCCAGTTGAACTATACTTTTCCCAGGGAATTTACGAAGATGAAAATGAAACGGCTTAAAGGCACTGACCTTTCCTTTACAAAACTGTACCCAACCCTTTCTGCTATTATTTGTAGGGGTTACCACAGGGACAGCCAATGAATTCCTTCCGAATGAGGATCAAACAAGGTCGAACCTGTTTCACAGTCGAAATCGACTTTCCTCGATCTTTTAGCTCCTGATCTCCGCTGGCAATGACCTTTTAAACTTTAGGCATTAAATAAAACTCCACCTTCCAACCAAACTGCATCATATTATTGGACCATGCAGTGGCATGGAGTCAAAATGGCAAATCCAGCCACAAACTGCCCCTCCTCACAGGGAGGGGTTCTCCTTTTATACCCTGTAAAAAAAACCTGTCACATGACCTCTACTGGCGGGAAAATGACATCACTCCACCATCACAAGACCACTACCTTAAGTCCAGTATAGCTTCAACACCACTGTCACATGACAAGTACAAGATACCCACGGGTACGTAACACAATAAAAACATGGATGGGAAGGGTTAGATTGATCTCAGAGTAGATTTGAAGGTCAGCACAACATTGTGGGCCAAAGAGCCTGTACTGTGCTGCAGTGTTCTATGTCATTGTACAGGTACTATTACATAAGATCCATCATATTTTGAGATACTAAACAATCTTGATCATTTTTTGCACCTGTCCCATTTTCCAGCATCATGGCCTCTTTAGACATGTTCAGCAGGATAGGTTACACGTAAAAGAAAAAATACGGCAGATAAATATGGCCAGCTCTTTTACAACCAGAAGGAAATAATAAATAATCTAATGCTGGTTAATTTGTTATCAAGTCCTGCAGGCTGCAATAACATGATGCTATTTCTCAAGCATGCAATGTTGTAATAGTACAGGAGGTCACAGACAGACAGACCAGAGTGAGAGTGGAATAGTGAATTAAACTGGCAGGAAATCAGAAGCTCAGGGTCATCTGCCTGGACAGGCACTGATACTGCACAAAGCAACCATGCAGTCTACATTAAGTTCCTCCAATACAGACAAAGACCACATTGTGAACACCAAATGCATCACACTAGATTGGAAGAAGTGCAAGCGAATCACTGCTTCACTTGGAAAACCCGTATGGGTCCCTGACTGATGAGAAGAGGTGAAAGGAAAGGTATCACTCCTCCTGTGGTTATAATGATGTACAATGGGGAATGGCAGGCAGGGGACAGAGTGTGAATTAGGGAATCACCAAAGGACCAATCCTTCTGAAATGCTGAAAGAGGAGGACAAGAGACTATGTGTCTGAAGGTGGAATCCTGGAGCTGGTGGAAATTGCATAGGACATTCTATTGAATGTGGCAGATGGTTGAATGGAAAGTAAGGACCATGAGAACTCTATTCTTGTCCTTTATATGATGAATTCAATAAAGGTTTAAATACATTAGCAAATCAGTTTATTATTATCACGTTCTTAGGTACAGTGAAAAATCTGTCTTGCAATATCATCCATTCAGATAAATTCTTTACAATAGTGTATTGGGGTAAGCAATAAAAGGGTGCAGAATAAAGTATTATATTTCAGAGAAAATGCACTGTAAGGTGAAAGTTTATAACAAGTTAGATTGTGAAGTCAAGAGTCTATCTTGTCACACAAGGGAAACATTCAAGTCTATAACAGCAGCACAGTACCTGGCTTGTATGTGCTTTTAGGCTTTTGTATCTTCAGCCTAACGGGAGATGAGAGAAGATGTCCAGCAGGAGCTTTGATGATTCTAGCTGCTTTACTGAGTCAGGGCGATGTGTAGTCAGAATCCATGGGGGGGGGGGGGTGTTGGAAGAAGCTGGTTTCCATGATGCACTGTGGCCACAACTCTGCAGTTTCTTGCAATCACACACAGAGCAGCTGCCATACCAAGCTGTGATGCATCCAGATAAGATGCATTCAATGGTGCAACAATGAAAATTGGTAAGAGTCAAAGGGAACATTTCTACTGGTCAGTCATTGCATTGCTACAAAATAAGGGGCTGATGATTTGTAACTGAGGTGCAGAGAAATTTCTTCTCACAAAAGGTGTTGAATTCTTTGTCTCCAAGAATAGTAAAGGCCAAATTATTAGATATATTAAAATAGACATGGACATATAGTTGAGGGTTTGAGGTATTAAGCATTAAAGGGAACTGGCTCAGAAGAAGTATTGAGTGCTGCAGAGATAAGCCATGATCATATTGAATGGTGGATCAGAGTTGAGGGGCTTACTGGCCTAATACTGCTGTACTTTCTTATATTCTCATGTGCTTTAGCTGGAAACAAAGTCAATTAATTGATTTCTGTATTCTGCTATAGACTTCTGTTCTTTGTAGTTCCAGAAATGTAAATGTTTTTCCAAACTGGCTTTCTTAGAACCTTCATTTGTTGGATGAAGAGGAACAGCAGAAATCAGAAGAACACCAGGCATCACAGGAAGTGCACCACATCTAATAACCAATGCTGAAATATACAAAAGTTACTAACCAACTTCCTGATGCAAAGACATACAGCTGGTATGTCTCACTCGCTTCCCTCCTCTGAGAATATAAAGATCAATTCAGGTCTATCTCAATTCACGTTATCTCACTTCACTCTTTCCTGGAGCTCCCATAAGTGGTCTTATTTTTAAGATATCTGACCATACCAAACCATCTCTCTAAGGCAGGTAGCCTTTACTCCCTGTTACCACTATGAAACACTTGACTCAAATCCAACTTCATAGTTTAGGGACAGAATCTAAGATGTCATTTGAAGTACTGATGAGGGAGTGTTACACTGGCCCTTCGGGGGGGGGGGGGAGTGTATCAAATCCTATACCACCAACTAAAGAAGAGTGTGAGATTTCTTTTTAATTGATAATTAAATCAGATGGCCTTCTTATTTTTTTGTGTGTGGATGCTATGAATAACTTCAAGGCATGTGCTGCTGTCTAGACAACAAAAATGTATAAGTGCCTTCCTTCCATGTCTTCCCTTGCAGGTGTTTGACTACATGGCTCTTTATCTGCAGGAAAGCTAGCATTACTTGATCAATTACTTAATGGCTGTCCTTAATTATTCACTAATCAATGAGACAACCAAATCTTCTCTGTAGCTCATAACCTTTAATGATAAAAGTTTAAACTTGTTCCCAAATGGCTAGAGCAGAATGTGCAAGACCAGAGTGGATGGTGAGCCTCAAGTAAAATCAGTCACAATAACCTTGTGGAGAGGCACCAAACAAAACAAGTCACCGCAACAGCAAAGAAGGAAAGCTATAGCAGTGATTCCACTACCAGATCCAGGACAGCTTCTATGTCTTTATTGTGGATGTCAGTGTCATGTTGCTCATATCTTGGACTCAACAGTCACCTTTGAATACACAACAAAAAACTATGCAAATCTAACTGCCCTAGTCAGATACAAGGGACAACCATTCAATCAGTGCAGTCATAATTAGAAAATGAAGTTACGTTGATAAACCTATAGTTGCCAATATGTATTATGTCCTTTTCTGTAGCCACCAATCACTGATTACTACCAGTGTTCCTATCCCTCTCTTAGTTGATGCTGTGGGCTGCTCAGTTTGCATATTCTCGGCTCTGAGTCAGGGAACTGGGAAATCACTTAGAGGGCCATACCTTGCAAATTAGCATCAGAGCTGGCCTCAGTTTCAGTAATCCAGGTTTGTCCTTGACCTCTTGGGCTGTCTATGTGGAGTTTGCATGTTCTCCCTATGACTTAGAGTTTCCTTCATGTGCTGTGGTTTTCTCCCACATGAAAAGACATACATACTCAGGTTGCTTTCGGTGTGTGCTGCGATGCAAGGCTGGTTTCGACGAAGCTTTCATTGTCTGCTGCGTCTGCGAGGCTGAGTTGGGCGGCGCCATGGAAGTCCATAGCAGGGGTATTCTCTTCTGCCGCCGGCATGGGATGGCGAGTCTGTTGAGACCCTGGGGACTTGTGGAAACTGTAGTGATTTCTTTTGAACTTACAGTCCTTTAACATCTTGGACTATTTTTACTGTGACCATAGTCTGTTTTTTTTTTATCAATTATGCTATTGTTTGCACTGTTGTAACTATATGTTGTAATTATGTGGTTTTGTGCAGGTCTTGTAGCTTTAGTTTTTTGGTCTTGTTTTTGTCTGGTGGATTTGGAGCTCCTTTCTGGGGAACGTGCTAGACGGTAGTGCAATATTAATACGCAGCAGCCTCTCCGGACTCTGGATTGGGGATTGCCAAACGTTATGTGGATTTCCTGGTGTAGTCTGTTTTGTCATAAGCTTTTGTGATATCATTCTGGAGGAACGTTGTCTCATTTTTTAACTGCATTGCATTTGTGGCTTCTAAATGACAATAAACTGAATCTGAATACAAGTTGGTAGGAAATTGCCTGGTGGAGATTTCCTCTGGTGTGCAGGTGATTGGTAGAATCTAGGGGAGTTGATGGGAATGTCATGGAAAGAGAAATGTTGCAGGGAAACTTAGTGGTAAAATGGAATTGTTTTGTGAGCAGCATAGACTAAGTGGGTCAAATAAACCTCCACCTGTGCCAGAAAGGAAATAAGAGTAAATATGAAATATGTAAATAAAATTTAACTTAATCTACATTAGAGGTTTAACTAAACTTTTCTAATGTGCATCCATGAACATTTTTAGCATTGGAAGGTAACGGTTTCAAACCCAACTTGAGACTTGATCAAAGAAACTAGGCTAACATTTCAGCACACACAACCAATGCTGAGACACTCGACCAATCCATAGATGCTACCTGACCTGCTGAGTTCCTCCAACATCTGTGTGTGTTACTGCAGAATCTCTTGTGTTTAACATTTCAGCACAGAAGTCAGGAAATATTGCACTAATGACCCAACTCTTGAAAGTCCCTCCACTTGGATTCCCTTCTGGCCTTATACTCGCTGTCATTTTTTGGCTGAGACCAAAGTAAGTCCTGTCTTCTCTCAGATGGACTTGAAAGATTCTAAAGAACTGTTTCAAAGAAGAATGTGAAAGTTATTCTCTGATAACCTACCATATTTAGTCTCTCAGTCAATATTAGCAACATAGCTCAACTGATATTCACAATGCTATTTGTGGGAGCTTGTAATATACAAAATGGTAATTATATTATCTGGATCGCAACAGAATTTAATGAAAAATGGTGGACTTGGTGCCAAGAAATGAGTCATTATTCTGATTTTACAAGAGTGTAGAAAGGTAAAAATGATCTAGACAAGATCCAGTTTATGATGACAAGAGACTTCAGATGCTAGATTCCAGAACAAATAAGAATTCAGCAGGTCACATCTGTGGAGACAAAAGTCACATGGTGATGAGATGGGGTGGTGACAGGTGGTGACAGATGTGTGGGATAGAGGCTGAAATGAAATAGAACCAATTGGGAAGAGGTGGGGAATGGAGAGATTTCTTGCATTCCAATACCCCACCCCATGCCCTCTATTCTCTTCCCCTCTTCTGCTCTAAGCCCTGCTATGTTTTTAATCATCCCTACACCTTAGTGATGTCTTGGCCAGATGCTGAGCTCTTCTTCTATAGCATCTGTCTCCATGGTTACTTCTTCAGCAAGGAACCTCCTCCACCACTCCCTGCTTCAGTAATTACGCATCTTCTGTAATCCCCTCAAGTTGGACTCTATACATCTTTTGATCATTTCATTTCCAATAGATGATGAGGCATTGACTTCTCCAATGCCCTCACCCACTCCAATCTCACCTCCACTGAACACATACTACTCCTCTCACTTCATCCAACCCCAATCCCACAGAAGGCTGGTTCTGTTGTAATCTAGTGCATTAATCTTTACCATGCATAACTCTCTCTAGACCACAATCCTACTGTTATGAAGGATGAACAGTTCTGATGGGCAGAAGGGTGCAGAGTTGCCCATGTCCCCCCCCCTGGGAGAATCAAAAATCATTAATGTTGCTATGCTGCTCATGAGAGAGAGAGATGGAAAAGAAAACATGCAAGAACATCTGCTACAGATAAGAGAGAGAAGAGAGACTTGTTGATTCACCGTATTATGACTTCTGAGGGTTATTTATCTTGTACCATTCTGTTCATTAACATTCCTCAGTGGACAGCCGGAGTGGGCTGGTTTGATAGACACAGCCATTCAAAATTGATTGACAACTGAGACCCCGTGAGTAGGGATAAAAGTGAGGTCTGGAGAGACATCCTTCAGACACACCAGGAGACACTAGTGGACACTGATTGAGTGTTGGAACCCACGGTAAGGTGTGGGGCATCGGAGACCGAACAAAGGATCGGTCAGTTAAACTCACAGTGTTATAGCAGGGCCGGTGGGGACTTGTGTGTGTGTCCACTCATGCCAGAGTGACGAGTCCACTACAGAAGAACGGTCTAGCTGAAGGACAGAGGGGTCATAAACTGAATGGCCACAACAACGACACTACGGATCAAGAACGCAAAGGAAGGTTTGCCTGACTGTAGCTGTTACTGCTCTCTCTCTCTCTCTCTCTCCAACGATTACAACACAACAACCAATAGCTTCCTCAGCACGTATGAACTGAACTTTATACTTTTCTATGACAATTCATTATCCCCTAGACATCGATAGAGCTTGTTTATTATTGATTATTATTATTCCCACACTTTTAGGTTTATTATTACTAACATGTATTATCTATATATTTGCATTATTAATATTGATTTGCTTATTTTACTAATAAACACTTTTAAATATAGTACCACCAGACTCCAACGAATTCTTCTTTCTCTGCTGGTCAGACACCCAGTTACGGGGTACGTAACACTCCTAATAAACATCAGCCACGATCTACAGGCTGTTACAGATCTCATTATATCAGGAGATCTCTCTTCCACAAATGTGAGTAACAACCTCACATATTCATGGGTAGCTTCCAACTCAAATACATTATTGAATATTATATATATTGAATTTTCCTATACCTTTGGTGTTCTTCTTTTACACACTTCTTTGTTCACCTTGTTTTCTTCTCTTTGTTTGTCCTCCATCACCCTGGTTCCACTTGCCCATCATCTCCTTGCTATCTGGATCCAAGAAGCATTAATCAGCCTCTGTCCTACCATCACTCCGCCATCAGGTTCCATCTGCCCATCAACTCTTCCCCATCTGGTTCCACCTATCACTCCCACACATTTCATACTACTAATTACTGAAACTCTTTACTGTTCCCTCTGTTCTGATGCAACACCAAAATGTAGGTTTATGCCTCTGATGCTGGTTCCCCTGCTGTTTTTGTTCAAGATTCAATTAGATAGATTTACGATGTGGTAATGAGTATCAAGAACATAACTATGCATACTAAGCCTAGAAATTTATTTTGACATTGAAGCATAGAACATTGATTTGTATTCTGTTGTAACATGATTTTTTGCATGTTTTATATAATGTTGATAACTCAAATACCTAACAATTGGAGTAATAACATAAGGAATAGGAAAAGATGCCGTTGTTTAATTCATTACAATAGTCCAAGATGCTCCTCACCTCTGCTCAATATCAATTTCCCCTGATCTCCAGTGAGAACTTTCCTCATCACCATTTTAAATGGTCAACCTCTTATTCTGACAGTATGTTCCCTAGTTCCAGGTACCTAGAAGAAATACCCTCTCATCACCATCCCATCGATCTCCCTCAGAATCTCATATCATTTAAAAAATATTATCTGTCAAATTGCTAAACACCAACGTTTAGGCCAATTCTAATGAACCCTAACGTCACAAAAATGAACCTAGTGCAACTTCTATGCATTGTGCTCCACTGTCTAAAGATGAACCCGTTAGTAGGTTAATTAATCATTGTAAATTAGGCTCGGGTTAAATTGGTGGGTTGCTGAGTGGCACAGCTTGAAGGGCACAGCTTGAAGGGCCTGTTCTGCACTCTATCTCTAAATAAATAAAATAAAAAAGATTGGTGAAGGCAAGTCAATACCATTGCAATTTTTTAATCTTTCTCACCTTAAGTTCACATCTCACCTCTGAAAAGTTTCTAGGTGGAGTGGAACTTACAGGAAAGTATCCAACTTACATCACCTCCACTACTGACCAGCTACCAGTATGTAGACAAAGCTTATCTCCGGCCATTTTCAGTCATTACACCAGTACACCAGAACATGCAAGAGGACAACATTCAACATCTGCAAAACAAGATCTTCAACCGAACTGCCTCCACTGTGCAACACTGCCTGCTGACAGCAATGATCCAAATCAAGACTTTGAGAATGTAGTCCATTTCGGGAGCCATCTCTTTCCGCAGACTTTGGCCACTTTATCATAAGTGTTTGCAATTGTGCTTATGGCAAAGATGTATGGGTATACAGGGAATTAAGGAAGACTTTTATTTTACTTAAGTATTTGGCACGCACTGCCTGAGAAAGTGGTCAAAAACAATCAAGTATCCAGAATTTGAATTGGTAGGGTTTAGGCTGTGGGAAGGTGGTGGCAGGCTTCTAGAACAATCTTAAGCAGATCATCAGTTTGAGACACTTATGCCCGAGAGGTAGCTCGCCTTCTACCATCACTCCGCGGCTAACTTGTTCACGTGCCCTGCGGCTTTGTTTGCGCATGGTGCGTCACCAACCGAAAGCCGGCATCGGGGCATTATCCTATCAGGAGCTCCGTTCCTTCACACCGCTTTGGACTATCCAATGAGAAGTAGAATCCTTGTTCATCTCGGCCTATCATATGACAAGACAGCGTCACCATGTGAGCGCGCGGGTTTTCTCTCGATGGTGTCAAGTTCGAGCGAGATGGCGGCCAGCGAGAAGGCCGGAACATCTGGCCTTCTGTCTCACTCCAGGACACTCTTCCTGAGAAGCGATGGCGTACCACTGCGCTTTTATATCAGGCCGGGGGCTGCCAAGCGTTCGCTACTGCCGCTAATATTGCACGGGGGCGGGGTGATGTGTCGAGTGCAGGAGCCGGGCGCCATTCTATTAATGGAGTCGGCGGAAGGGGAGGAGAGGCCGAGTGGCTACGTTCCGACACAGTATGTGTTAGACTGCGTGCAGAGGAACCAGCAGTTAGCCATAGAGGATTACATGGCAGTCGGGATGCCACCGCCGCGAAAGCGGCGACCGAGCAGGGTTGCCTACTCCAAGGCGGAAGACGTGGCGATCCTGATGTACGTGCGCGACCACGGCGGCGCGAACTCGACGTGCGGCAACGCGCTCTGGCGCGAGATGGAGCGCGCACGGCTGACACGTCATAGCTGGCAGTCCATGCGGACCCGCTACCTGCAGCAGCTGCGCGGCCGCCAGCATCTCTACCAGATCGACAGCCGCTCCGTCATCCCCACCGTCGTCGTCCACCAAGTGCTGGACGGGCCGCCGCCCAAACCAGAAGCGGGTAAGGGAGAGGGCCGCCCCGAGTCTCGCTGTGTGTGGTGGTAGTTACAGACTGCCGGTGGGGAGAGCAGCCAAACTACACGATCTTGCGCGTGCGCAGATCCCTCCCGCATAGTAACCAGTTTTTTCTGTTATCTTCGTCTTTTCTTAATCGCCATTATTGCTTTTTATTTTTAAAGAAAGCACTTAATGTCATTCTGCTCCATATTTGCTGTGAATTCCATGGTTTCAGACGATTGATTGAAGTGTCAATTCATAGGAGAGCAGAGTCTGAAAAATAGTGTGGAGGATCACTATTTTCTAATCACTAAATAATCTAA
The DNA here is from genome assembly GCF_030144855.1 of Hypanus sabinus. Classification (NCBI taxonomy): domain Eukaryota; kingdom Metazoa; phylum Chordata; class Chondrichthyes; order Myliobatiformes; family Dasyatidae; genus Hypanus; species Hypanus sabinus. The sequence continues at coordinate 61,645,007 of NC_082724.1, read as the reverse complement.
CCTCTAACATAATTGTACTAATGTGGTTGTCTACCCTCTTCCAAATAATATCGGTAGATCATTAGTTCTCTCAACCATTTATTGTAAGCTGGCTCAAAGTTTGAAAGGAAAATATCACTGGAAAGAAGACCTTGCTCAAGTCTTGTAAGGTCTGATGGTAATGGAAGCAATTAGCTGTTAAATTTTCTAAGTCCCTTGTATAAATTGCACGTTGCAAAGATAGTCTACTAAAAGCATATTCATGATGACGTTGGAGAGAAGAGACTGTATCTGTTGGGAGTATGGAGCAACAATCATTCCCTTTCCTCCCATAAGTGCTGCTTAAATTAACCTGCTGAATTCCTGCAGCAGATTGTTGGTTGCTTCACAGTGATATTGTCATTATAGTAGTAACAAAAAACCTACAGCACAATACAGGCCCTTTGGCCCACAATGCTGTGCCAAACATGTCCTTATCTTAGAAATTACCTAGAGTAATCCATAGCCCTCTATTTTTATAAGCTCCATGTACCTATCCAGGAGGCTCTTAAAAGACCCTATCGTTTTCGCCTCCACCACTGCTTCTGGCAGCCCATTCCATGCTCTCACCACTTGCTGCATAAAAAAACTTACCCCTGACATCTCCTCTGTACCTACTTCCAAGCACCTTAAAACTGTGCCTTCTCATGCTAGCCATTTCAACCCTGGGAAAAAGCCTCTGACTATCAACACGATCAATGCCTCTCATCGTCTTATACACCTCTATTAGGTCGCTTCTCATTCTGCTTCGCTCCAAGGAGAAAAGGCCGAGTTTACTCGACCTATTCTCATAAGGCATGCTCCCCAAACCATGCAACATCCTTGTAAATCTCCCCTGCACCCTTTTTATGGTTTCCACATCCCTCCTGTAGTGAGATGACCAGAACTGATTATGATCTATGTAAGTTATTTCAAACTGAGTTGGTGATAGTTTGTAGATAAAGGAACAGTTGATACTTTCGGTCAAGATACAGGAGAGAAATGTGCTGACAGGTGAGAAGGAGGAAGTGATGGGGTGTAACTGGGAGACTGGTTGGTGAGTGATAGGTAGAGAAAGGTGATAGATGAAGGAGATGGGAGAGGGAAGGTAGAGACAGAGAGAGCCTGGAAAGTGATTTGGAGGCAAGAGTCTGGAATCTGATGAGTGATAAGTGAACCGTGCTGATCTCAATCTTGTCTATTGCATTTGGTGTTCTCTGTGACATAGAGTAGAAACTGTTTTGCTGAACTCCTGTGCTTTGTCTATAATAGTCTAGTGAGCTGCAGTGGTATGCTGTTTCAATTTCCTTTCCTATTCTCGTACCAAATTCTATCGTCAGCCTTTGTCTTATTCAACATCAGATTCCATCTTCCACCTGTTTGCCTCCATCCCCCTCCCGTACTCCAGTCTGGCTCCATCTGAGCCTTCTCATCTGTCACCTGTCTCTACTTATTAGACACCTGCAACTGTGCCCTGATTCCAGCCCTTCTCACCTGGTTCCAGTTATTGTCTGCCAGCTCCCGACTTGCCCTTTCCTCTTTGTGTCTCTCGTTCTGGACTTCAGCATCTGCACTCTTGTATGTTGTGGGTATTGGATCATTTGTTCATGTTTCCAACTTTGGGGTCATATCCTGATATTAACTCCTATGTGATGAATGTTTGGAATTCTTACCACAGAAGGCAGTTGAAGCCAAATGCTTAAACATATTAAAATAGTTACAAATACTTCTAGGGTTAAATGAATCAAAAAATATAATGAGAAAGGGGAATCTGTACGATAAGCTAAAACATATTGAATTATGGAATGGGTTTGAAGGGACAAATGGCCTATCCCAGCTTTTGTATTTCTCCTCCCCACTTAGCTGTATATACAACTGGTTTCCTACACAGAGTGTTTGCAAAATTGAAAGCGAGAATCCCCCTCCCAGGACTTGAGACCCTCGTATCCTTAGTTCTGGATTTCCCCACCATGGGAACTCATTGCATCTCTAGACTGTCCAATTCTATTATAATTTTAACTTTTAGTGAGGTCCCTTATCATTCTTCAAAAAGCTGGAGAATACAAAGTCATCACAGTCTATATGTGCTATGGATAATACATTATTGATATAGATAACATCACCTGAGTGCTTGCTTTCATTGACTTTTCTTAATCCCTCGTTGCTCAGGGAATTTGTCTAGTTTTGTACGCCACTGAGGTAGAAAGCTTCCATCATTTATCAGTTTTATATTGCATGTGTGCTGGAGCCTTTCTGCAACCTCCTTCCAACTCTCGTTTACAGTTTAATGCCATCTGGAGATAACTTCAATTAATTTGTTTTTGTAAATCAGTAATATATTGTAAAGAGCTCAATCCAAAAACCAAATGCTGTGGCACCTATTGATTACTGCCTTCCAACTTTTGCAGTACCTATGTCAAGCAAACTTGTCTATTCCTTCAATTTCTGAAATACAGATGACACCTGGGAAAAGTATTTATCGGACATTCTGTACACAAGCTGATTCTGGGCATACAGCTTGCAGGTTATAGAATTCTGAAACTAGAAGATTTTTAGTTACTCTAGCTCGGAGGCAATTTCAGCCAGGGAAATGGGAAATTTGTTTCAAAAAACTCATTATTAAAACAAGGTAGCTTTTCCTTTGTTACTGCACAGGTAGCATACTTCAACTAAAGAATCACTAGAATATTTCAATTTAATACATTGACATTATTTTCTGTAAAATAATCCCAATCTCTTTGAAAGTCTTGTAATTGAAACAAGACTTATTCAGATTTTTGAATCAAATGAGTAAAACCAGAAAATTGCAGTGATACTGCAGTTGATATTGATAATGATACATAAAAAAAGACACGTATGTTTAAATGCTGGTGGAGAATCTCACCTGGCCCCTCAACACCAGCTCCATAACCAAGAAAACCCAGCAGCGTCTCTACTTTCTGCGAAGGCTGAGAAAAGTCCATCTCCCACCCCCCCCTCCCCCCACACATCCTCACCACATTCGACAGATGATGTATTGAGAGCATCCTGAGCAGCAGCTTCACTGCCTGATTTGGGAATTGCACCATCTCGGATTGTAAGACTCTGCAGCGGATAGTGAGGTCAGTTGAGAAGATCATCGGGGTCCCTGTTCCCACCATTACAGATATTTACACCGCACGCTGCACCCGCAAAGCTAACAGCATTGTGAAGGACCCCACGCACCCTCATACAAACTCTTCTCCCTCCTGCCATCTGGCAAAAGGTACTGAAACATTCAGGCTGTCATGACCAGACTGTGCAACAGTTTCTTTCCCCCAAGCCATCAGATTCCTTAATACCCAGAGTCTAGACTGACATCTACATCACTTATTCTATTGAAATTTGTCTGCTACCATGCCTATTGTCTTGTTTATTATTTATTTGTTTGTTTATTATTGTACTGCCCTGCACTGTTTTGTGCACTTTATGTAGTCCTGTGTAGGTCTGTAGTCTAGTGTAGTTTTGTGTTGCGTCATGTAGCACCATGGTCTTTGAGGAACATTGTTTAATTTTAACTGTGTACTGTACCAGCAGTTTATGGTCGAAATGACAATAAAAAGTGACTTGACTTGACTAATGGCTGACACTGGATTAAGACACATGAATGTAGGCAGAAAAGAAAGTTTCCTTATTTACTTTCTATTGCTATTTGCTAGTCAATTAGAAGATGTTTTGTCAGACTGGACCCTAGCATTGTCTCATCAAATACTCTTGTGTATTTCATTGAAGTTGCCTCTTTTAAATGCTAAAGATAGGCTCTCATTTATGACTTAAATAACCAGTTAATTATTCTTTGTGGAGCTGCAGGACCTACAGTTTAACATCTCATTCTTAAAAGCACTACCTCTATACGGTTTCAACCTGAATTTTTTACTTTTGGATGTCCGAAGTGGGACTTGAAGAGTGCTTTACTAACAAACTGTGCTTATGCTTATCATCTCTATGCAATGGTTAGAGGCCACATTTCCTGCTCGCATTGGTTCATCCAAGGTGGGAAGATTTATTAAGGATTGCCTTAGACTTGCTTGTTAAGCAACTGGAAACAGGCCCTTCAGTGTAACTTGATTTTGCTGACCCCATGATGCCTACCTGAGCTAGTCCTAGTTGTTTGTGTTTGACCTATATCCCTCTAAGCCATTTCTATTGGTGTACCTATGTATTTTAAACATTACTATTTACCTGTCTATTGCCTTTGGCAGCTCATTCCACATTTCACTGTATGTGTGTGCTTGCTTATAAGCATTAGATGCAACTTTATATTTGTCAAAAATTGCAGTGACTTCTAAAGATCTAAGTAACCTATTGAGGTGATATTTCAATGATTATTGAATTAGCATTATACCACTTGTCTTTAATAGTTTCTCCTGTGGTTAAATGCATCTGATAGGTAAAAAGAATACTGACAGTCTCCAACATGCTGACCCAAAGTCGGTTGAGGGTGCATCTTTCCCAGATGAGCAGGCATCTGATGGTGTAAACTCAGAGGAGGAATTCTTCAACATATTTCCAGTTGCTATTCGGGAATTTGAGGTAGGCTTGCTATCCTGTTAATGCATACTTTGTTCTTTTTGAGGTTTGAAAGCTTTTCTTAGGATGCAAAGCAACCAAGTATTCCAGGTTGAAGATTATGCTTCGTTTGTCTCCTATTTTTCATCATAAGACCATAGATAAAGGAGCAGAAATAGGCCATTCAGACTATCTTGTCTGGCTGATTTTTTTTCCACCCCATTTTTCCACCTTTTCCCTGTAACTGTTAACCCCTTTACTAATCAAAAACCTATCAATCTCTGCCTAAACTACATCAAATGACTTGGCCTCCACAGCTCTGTGGCAATGAATTTCAGATTTATCATTCTCTTGCTGAAGAAATTCCTCTTCATCTCAGTTCTTCATCTCAGTCCCTTTATTGGGACATCCTCTCTTGTCCACTCTATTTAGGTTTGGAAGGTTTTAGTGAGACCTCCCCATTTTTTCTGAACGGGTACAGGACCAGAACCATCATATGTAAAGCCTTTCATTCTCAAGATCACTCTTATGATCGCTTTTCTAAGAACAACACCTTTTTTTTGGATATGGACTCCAGAACTGTTCACAGTATTCCACATGTGGCTTAACCAATGCCTTGTAAAACCTCAGCAGTATATCCTTGCTTTTATATTCTTGATCTCTCAAAATGAATGCATTTGTCTTCCTTAACAATCTGCAAGTAATCTTAAGGGAATCTTGAACTGAGACTCCTATGTCCCTTTGCACCTCTGATTTCTGAACTTGCTCCCCACTTAAGAAAAAATAGTTTACACCTTTATTCTTCCAATTAAAAAGCATAACCCAATATATCCTATACTGTATTCCATCTGCCACTTCGTAAGCTGTTTAAGTCAGCAAGCCATATGAGATACCCTGCACCAAGCAGGCAACACAGCTGTCGGGACTCTGTATTCTGGCTATTGATAACAGTGTCTATTCTCCTGACTATATTAAAACTCTCTTCCCCGCCTCTTGAATAGGACACTGCACCCTGTTAGATTACTTGTATTTCTTACAGACAGTGTTCTTGTCCACATATAGAGCAAGAATCTCAAACCTGTTAGAAAAGCTCAAGAACTAAGGAGGCTCCTTCAACACTATCTTCTGGATCTCCCTAGCTGCTCAGTAATACTCACACCATTCTGTCCCTGAGCACTGACCAAGTTTGACATGGTTAATCTCAGAGGCTTCCTGAAACACATTGCACAGGTAATTCTCCTCCCTGATGGGTCACAGCACTTGAAGATCATATTCCTGCTCATCAAGAAACCAACAACAGGGACCACAATGGGGCCACCTGCTCCCACATCATGCAGCTGTAACGCATTATCTGCATTTCCACTTAATTTAGTTATGATCTTTTTTAATATCAAAATACTTTATCTCATTGATATTATTTAAATTACAGTAAGGGGCTTGCCAAGTTCAGGAAAGGGAAGTTAATGAACCTCATGCACTCGTATACCTGTGGCGACCCATTTCCTAGCGTATCCGAACCGACTCACAATTAGATAGCCTACGGGGGTTTGCGAGCACAGAGCTTTGGAGCCTCTGCGCCATGGGGGGCCGGTTGACAGAGGCTTAAAAGTGAGGCTGAAGTTTTCGAATAAAGTTTTTTCCTTCGACTGCAGTTACCGACTCCGTGTCGTAATTTTAGCGCTGCGTGTAGCACACCGCTACATACCCACCCTCTTCTTGCCAAACCTTCCCTGCTCAGTCAATATAACTGCTCTGCCGGATTCTGCCATTTATTGACTGTTTTGTCTCTCAATTAGCCAATCCTGTTGATGCAATACTTTGTCCCTTCTCACCGTACCCTTGTTCAGCCTCATTCACTTCCTGTGAATTGAGTTCCTCATTCTCTCCACACTATAGTTTCTTGAGTTTCCTGTTAGTTTTTATTTTGTGATTGCACTATAATGATGGCCTTTGTTCTGCAAACATGCTTTTTGTATCCACTCCTTTCAGTCACTCACACTTACACAGGCCTCTTACTAGTCACCCTCTTTTTCTTTTAGAGAGAAGTCCCAATATGTTTATTTTCTTGATTTATGGATAGCTGTTTATTTTTGGTATCATCATTGTTAGTCTAATGTACATAATTATTGCCTCTTGCCTTGTATTGTGACAACCAGGACTGTATTCAGCATTGAAGAACAGTGTGCAAGTTTAGCAGAGTGAAATGTTAACAAGCTCACACGGACCTCTGATGCTTTAACTTTGACATGTGTAAAACATTTGTAGAGTAGAAATGGCATATCTTCTGCATTGTGGCCTCCTTCACCCTCAAAAGTGGCTAGAAAGAACCCATGTCATAAATGAATTTAAGTGATACTGAGATTGGGGAATGCAGGTGTAACCCTCTCACTATTGGGTCGTTAAGAGTTCACTATTACTGTGCATACATGCTAAAAGCAACATAATTTGACAATGCATGGGAATAATGAGAAAGCCTTTTCCAATAAATAAACACGCCTAGGGTAAATACAAAACATAAAAGTTTGAATGTTCCTTTAAGGGAAAGTAGGATTGATACTTGTATGAACACTGACACACCCATGCAAATTTGCTGTTCGCCAGAAAGCAGTAATTTACACCAGTATAAGCTTAGATTAAAGTTGTATTGACAAAATATTTTAAACTAACAAAGTAAAGAAAAATGCCCACTACGCACATGATAGCCTAAAGCGTGCACATAATCGTTGGAGCTCATTGTTGTGTAGTCAATCCAGATTTGCGTCACTGCCTGAAACATGGTCCAAGTGGAACATAAATATCCAACAACAAGGTGTCTCAAACATTCTCCAAAGTCATGTGATAAGTAGCTAATTAAGAGTTATTTGTACATTCTCTGTGAGACCATTGTCTGCATGAGGACTTTGCAGCAGCAATATCTGTCCTTCGAAATGGGTTCTGTGCGCACTTCACCATGTTCTTCACTCATGTTTGTCATTTCTTTCCACTCTTTCATCTCCCTCTTGCTTTCTTCTGCTCTCCAGAAAAATGGCTAACTCTGATCCCTCTAGAATGTTCTGCAGCATCTTGTTGGACAAAGTGTTAACAAAATAAATCCTACTGGCTATTATAACAAGCCTAACTTAATCAACTGAATTATTATTTTAAACAGAAAAAAACTTGTTTTTACAATGTAGTTAAAGGAACACATTGCATTTTGAGAAAACCTTCAGAAATAAAATGCCCAACAGCATAACTGTATTGATACAATAAAGCACGGTTTAAATGAGGATATTACACAAGAAAAGTGCTTAACAGTGTGGGCACAGGAACTGTCAGTATTTTAACACGTGTAAAGATAAAGCATTTTACACAAACTGTACATTTAATAATGTTGAGTACCTGAGCTATAAGGAAAGGTTGAATAGGTTAGGACTTTAGAGTATGGGAGAATGAGGGGCGATTTGATAGAGGTATAGATAAGGCTAATTGCAAGTAGGCTTTTTCACTGAAGTTTGTTGAGTGCAACTGGAGGTCATGGGTTAAGGATGAAAGATGAAATGTTTAAGGGGAACTTCTTCATTGTGGGTATGGAATGAAGTGGTGAATGCTGGTTCGATTTCAACATTTAATAGAAATCTGGATAGGTACGAGGATGGGAGGGGTATGGAGCTCCAGGTACAGGGCGATGGAAATGGGTATATCAGTAGTTTGGCATGGACTAGATGGGCTGAAAGACCTACATCTTGCTATAGTGCTCTGACTCAATGACTGACTAATGCTAGCCACTGACTTTATTTAAAGAAAAAAGTAGGTGGCACCTTATTTAATGTCATTTGAAATTGCTATCTGTACATAGCACACTTGGCCTAGATTGGGATTTTAACCAACAATTGTCTGAAGCAGGGTTTCCCAATCTTTTTTGTTTCGCCCAATGCCCCTCCAAAGCACCTTCGTGCTTGCCAATACACCTCTTAGGCTCAATATACTTTCTGGCACCCCCATACTGTAAAAACATGTCTACAATATGCTAACATGAAAAAAATTATTCTGCTTTATTTGTCTTTAAACATAGTTTACACAGTACCTGTGTACTGTACAGCAACTTCAGTACTCCACATCTTCTGACCTAGAAGCTGTATCACTAGCTCTGTGATCTGACTGACAGTAAGAATGGTCAGATTGGGTTTCAATGGGGTGAGAGATTGCATGTCTGCTGTGATGTTCACCTGTTTTTCTTCCCTCTATTTTTGGACACTGCCTTCACCCATGTCCAGTTAGGCCACACCTGTAGCACCTTTACCCTCCCATGTATATTCCAGCAGCTCCTTGTATTGTGCCCTGGCTGCTGCAGATAAAACAAACCCTCAGGGACATCACAGCAGCTGCATCCACTGTAGCCATTTTATGATTTCTCTTGCACTTTCTTTGGTCTATCTCACTGGCCCATGAAAGTATTGCAGGGTAGGTCGACCCCACCGTTATTCCTAAATCTAAAATTTCCTGGTGGGCTGAGCTCAGGCTTTCCTTTATCATTTTCAGGAAGACTGAACTGTCCCTCCCTGGATTATCCAACTCGGAATACTCCTCATGGGCTTGGTATTTATGTTCCACATAATCCTTGACTGCCTCATTGGCTCTGTGAAACACTGCCATTATCATTCCCCAGTTAGTTTCACCCCTCCCCAGTCACTGCTTTACTTCCCCTTTAAAAGAGAGATATCTATCTTCATTTCTGGTGTTCCTGGTAGTTCCCCATGTGCCATCCTGCATCCCCAGGCCATACCGTCCCACATATTCCTTGGGCATTTTGCTATTACCAACACGTGTATATCTTTAGGGTGCATCAGATGAATTTCAACCATTTCCTTGAGCTAGTGCCAGAATTCTGAATTCCCACATGCAGCTGTAAGTGAGGGAAACTCTGATAAAATGCTTTGTTTCTCCCTGGGGGCTTATGAATTGTTGTAATCAGTCATAGGCTGGCTTGGATCACCAGGGTTCTTAGCCTGATGTTGCCTTACTTCAAGAGGTGCCATCCTAACAGATGTATCTGGGTAAAACCTTTCCCTGAATTGTCTCCACACTCATTCCTACGCTATGCAAAATGTAAATAACAGGTATGAGTTGAACAGCCCATACTTAAAGCTGCAGAGTATGTACTCTGCAGTCTTCCTCTTTTGAGCATCTGAACTCCTGATGCCTGCTGTATGCCTTTGCATCACGCTCGCAAAACGCAAATGCTGGAATGCAGTTCCCTGAATGAGTATACATGCTCCCACTGTGGTGTCCTGAACCGTCAGAAACCACCCTTCACAAGTAGTGGCTCCGACTCACCAAATTAACATGCAAAGTTTTGTCTCTCACATAAACACCCATGCACGTGCACACACCACTTTTGTATCTTCCAGCTATGCTCTCTGTGTTCGTGGTATCTCGTGTACCAATGACCGGAACAGATCCAAGTGTGAGTGCTCATTTAAAAATACTCACCCACCTAGACTGCTAAGATGGCTGGCCACATGATGGGTCACAAAGGTATCCCACTCCTGACCCAAATGTTATTGGTGTGAATGAAGCTACCAGAGAAAAATACTGGTCGATACAAAACAAGGCATGATACAGAGACACTTTCGGTCAAAAGGTCTTGCTGGCCCATTGTGGGGCTTGGTATTTTATGTGCTAAGATTCAAAGTACAATTCCATATTTACAAAGTATGCACATTGCTTTCTTTCTTTGAAACTACAAGAAACTTCACACCATATTCTCATGCACACCACAGACATTCAAATGAATTTTATCAGCATTGTCTGGTTTGAATTTCATGACTTTTAGGAACCCATTGCTCAGAGTTGCATTCCAAATTAAATCCACAATACGTATTCAGATGTGAAGACTGGTAGACAAAGTGATTTGATGAAAGTGCTAAACCCAAAAATTGTTCTAACATTTTCCATGCAGGGAAACTGAAAACATTCTTCTCCCAGTGTTTTGCTTTATATGTTTTTAATTTTCCAATAAAAGTGGACACTACACTTTTTGCCTGAGTTAAATTGAAATTTGCAATCTGCAGTTTCATTTTTAGAATGTTCATTTTGTCATATGGATCAGCTAGGTGTGCTGCATAGAAGTTCAGTAAATTCAACCACAATGTCAAAAAGATCAAAGAAATGTTTTAAGCAGCAGCTTTTTGACAGCCTTCTTCAGTGTGAAGAAGCAACATTTCAAGCCTTCCATCGTTATCTTAACTGGCAAAATAATCCATTTAATGGATGAGTTAATTTTGTTGATAGCACATATTACAAGAATTATGCTTGAAATAAGTTGCTGGCTGAGGTTTTTGGCTGCAAGATGTTGATTAATTAAACAAGCAATTGCAAACAGGCTTGGAATTTCTTTTTTTCCTAAATGCCACTAAACCAGCATGGCGACCTGTCATATATGATGCTCCATCTGTTACAAAAGAAATCATGTTCCTAATCAGTATATTTTAATCCTCAATATACATTTTGAGCTCATCGTAGACTGATACTCCATTGATAATTGTTTCTAACTTTTTACAAACTTCATAAACTTTTTCATTTTTGATAAATGGTACTTGTGCCATTAGCAGTGCCTTGTTTTGCACAGTTGATGCATCCGAAGTCTGAGTTTTGTAGCTCTGTGCGTAGTTGATACTTGGTGTCTTCACTCATTTTGTTAATACGATGAGCTATAGAGTTATTACTCAGAGGAATTAATTTTAAAATACTGGTATCCATTTTGAAAACTGGTGAGCACTTATGATTCAGCAGGTATTATTACTCTTTAGCCAATTGTATCAGATTTTCCACACTTTGCTATCACTTTGGAAATGTTATAAGAAGCAATGAGACCACTATTAAGGTCATTTATATGTTGCTTTCATCTTCTGGAACAGAGTAATATCATAAGTAGCTTGTTCAGGGTATCTTTTAAGTATTCCTGCAATCTTGATAGCTTCATTGGACAGTGCAGTATTAGAAATGAGAGACATGGGGTGTCACTGCTCTGACAGGAATGAAATACATTCCAGGTATGATACTTTGTATTGATACACTTTCTGTACTTTGTTTCTTAGCAGGATTAAAATTCAAGGTTCACTGCCTGCAGACTCAGAAATTGCACTGTTCATATTTATCCATCGATAATGGGGCTAAAATTAAAATAAAGAATTAACACAAACTGGGAATGCCTATTGGATGTTGATGAGGGTAGTGAGTTGTCATGGATGAAACAATGGTTGCAGCCCACAAAGGAACAGCAAGGTGAAGATGATGATTACAACAGTGAAAATCATGTTGACAAGGATTCAGATTGGAATCTGAATGTTAGTCGGAATAGAGCTGATGTTTGGCAAGCTACCTTTATTCCAGTTAATGTGATTGACCATAATCCCCAAAGATGGTTCTTGACAGCACATATGAAGCCGGGGTCGCTTTGAACACCTCAAGAGGAAACCTTGGGTTGGCAGGCTAACTGGCTGTATTTCACCATTTGGTTCTGGCCAGTGCTATATTGTTGCGTAACTTGTTTTCCAAAGATCTGTAAGGAAAGTTGAGAGGATGTACTTACCAACTGTTAAATTGCATGAACTGGTTCTGTGCCGTGAGTCAAGGGGAACTGTTGGGTACCCTAGTTGCTAATTTGTGCATCCCCACTAATGTCTGCTTGGTTGAGATTGCCAAGTTTCAGACACATTGTGGTGATGAGTGCTCATTGCCTGCAGGGCTATGGCTCGTCCTGTGTTCCAGTGCCTCATCCAAAAAAAAAGGACGTGCCTGTCTCATGTCTCAAGTTGGGTACCATTTACTGCCTCTCTTCTCTGCCCCCCCCCCCCAAGAATCTTGAATGCCCCAGATGACTTCTATTTCCCTTAATGCTCCCTTAGGAGATGTTACCATCCCCTTTGGGAATTACTGCTCTAGAGTGCTGTGAGTTGAGCCCTGTAGATTGTTATCCAAATTGTTATGATTGTTACCATCAGCAAAGGACATTGTGATTTATATTTAGTAAGATTTTAATTGCCAATGTTGTTTCATACATACCTGACTCAGCTGAACATGCTTTGTTGTTCAGATGTGAGAGATGCTGGAAAGCTGTTTGTTACTGGTCCTTGGAGGTACTGAGTCTGAGTCCCATGGATCAAAATGGAATTGATGGACACGAGAGAATATGGTGTCAGGGTGTAGGATAATAACAGGTTTTGTCTCTTGCAGAGTCTTGAACTGTCCTGCATACTTTTTGCCCTTTTTTTAAAGCATCTTAATTTTCTTAATCCTAGGTTGATGAGACATCTGAACAGCTGAAGGAGACTAGTGATGCTTCAGAGGTAAAAAATATCTCACAAGAACAACAGATGGAAAAGGACAAACCACCAGAAGTGAGCAGTGATGAAAATTATCCTAAAAGGAAAGGAACTGTGGAAGAATTAAGTGCAGACAGTGACGAAATGGAAACAGACAAACCACAAGAAGTTACCCTTGATCAGCCTTGTATTAAAATGAAAAGACCTACAGCAAAATTAATTGTGGACAATAAGCAGATGGAAGCTGCCAATCCTCCACACGTGAGCATTGAGGACCACTGTACTAAAAAGAAAGCATTATCAGAATTTGTCATGAACAACAAGAAGCAGTCAGACTCAGGCGCTCAAGCATTAATAGATGAGTTGTCCTTGCCCACAACTTCACAGGATGAAGTGGAATGTGCAACCATGGCTATCAGTACACTGATGCAGACTCATAATTTAGATCTCTCTACAGCCACACAGTTGCTATTGAAGAACAATGGAGAACTGGCAGCAGCATTACATTTCATGGAAACTGGCCACCGTCCAGATGGTTATCCTATCTGGACACACCAAGATGACCTTGACCTTGAGAATGTTGATAGAAAAGTGCAGGAGAAGCTAACCCAGAAGTTTGGCTCCGAGAACCTCGCAAAACGCATTGCCTTTAGAAAAAGTTAACAATAAAGGGAGATAGGATTTGAGGAGTGACTATATCATTGAGTCCTGCTTCCTCTGTTTCCTAAGACTTGAATTTACAGTTGCTTTGCTGAATAAAAATCCATAAGCTATAAAAAAAAATGCAATCCTCTATCCATGCTAATACAACACCCCAACTGTTTGCATCCTTATCTTATGGATTAGTCTCTTGCGGCACCTTATCAAATGCCTTCTGAAAATCCAAGTAAATAATGTCCATCTATAACAATACAGGCCCTTCGGCCCGCAAAGCTGTGCCAAACATGTCCCTAGGCTTTACCCATAGCCCGCTATTTTTCTAAGCTCCATGTACCCATCCAGGAGTCTTTTAAAAGACTATCATTTCTGCCTCCATCACTGCCGTGGGCAGCCCATTCCACGCACTCACCACTCTAAGTAAAAATAAAATTTAACCCTTGACATCTCTGTACCTACTTAAAACACCTTAAAACTATGCCCTCTCATTCTAGTCATTTAAGCCTTGGTGAAAAGCCTCTGACTATCCACATGGTCAATGCCTCTTATCTTGTACACCTATCAAGCCATCTCTCATCCTCCATCGCTCCAAGGAGAAAAGGCCAAGTTCACTCAAACTATTCTCATAAGGCATGCTCCCCAATCCAGGCAATAGTGTTGTAAATTTCCTCTGCACCCTTTCTATGGTTTCTCTGTCCTTTCTAGAGTGAGGCAACCAGAATTGAGCACAGTACTCCAATTGGGGTCTGACCAGGGTCCTAAGTAGTTGCAACATTACCTCTCGGCTCTTAAACTCAATCCCACAATTGATGAAGGCCTTCTTAACCACAGAGTCAACCTGTGTAGCAGCTTTGAGTGTCCTATGGATTTGGACCCCAAAATCCCTCTGATCCTCCACACAGCCAAGAGTCTTACAATTAATACTATATTCTGCCATCATATTTTTCCTACCAAAATAAACCACCCCACACTTACCTGGGTTGAACTCCATCTGCCACTTCTCAGCCCAGTTTTGCATCCTATCAATGTCCCACAGTAATCTCTGACAGCCCTCCACACTATCCACAATACCCCCAATCTTTGTGCCATCAGCAAATTTACTAACCCATCCCTCCACTTCCTCATCCAGGTCACTTATAAAAATCACGAAGAGTAGGGGTCCTAGAATAGATCCCTGAGGCACACTACTGGTCGTCGGCCTCCATGCAAAATATGACCAGTCTACAACCACTCTTTGCCTTCTGTGGGCAAGCCAGTTCTCGATCCACAAAGCAATGTCCACTTGGATCCCATGCCTCCTTATTTACTCAATAAACTTTGCATGGGGTATCATCTTTTATTGCTCCCTAGTACATTAGAAGCAGAGGCAACCTTTGAATAGGAAGTTGTAGGAGGATTGTTGTTCTGTACTGATGTGGAACCTTTACTCTTCAAAGTCTCACCACAACTTTGGGCCCTCCTGCCAAATGAAACTGGTAAGATGCTCATAGCTGAGTCACAAAAAATGACCATCAAACCAGCTGCTCCACTGCCCTGCAGGGCACACTAGCCTCTTTCCCTGGAGTCTGAAGAAGGGATTGGTAGATTGTATAAATCAAACATGGTATGCCACTGGTTTACTGCAATCTGTAAATCAACTTTGTGAATAATGTATGATATGTATTTTACAAAATCCAGAGAAACTCATGAAGATGGAAGGAAGAAAACTAATGAACTAACTACCCTCAAATGGATTGTTTGTGCATTTACAGCTGGATTTTATACGATTACCTTTATGTTGATATAAATATTTATTGATCTCCATGATGGGTTGAATCCTCAAAGAACTCCAGTAAGTTTGTCAAACAGGACCTGCCTTTGCTGAATCCATACTGCATCTGCCTGCTGGATCTATTTCTTTCCAGATGCCTTGCTATTTCTTTAATGATAGCTCAAGCATTTTCCCAACCACAGATGTTAAACTAACCTGCCTTTTGTCTACATCCTTTTTTGAACAGTAGCGTGACATTCACCATCTTCTAATCCACTGGGACCTGCCCAGAGTCCAGAGAATTTTGGTAAATTATCTCCAATGCCTCTACCATAACTTCTGCCATTTCTTTCGGTACTCTGGGATGCATTCCATCAGGGCCAGAGGATTTGTCTATCTTCAGGCCCACAAGTTTGCTCAGCACTACCTCTTTAGTGATAGTTATTGTATCAAGGTCCTCATCTCCCATCACATCCTGAACATCTCTTTGGCATCATAGACATGTCCTCCACCATTAAGACTGACACAAAATAGTCATTCAAAGCCTCTGCCATTTCCTCATTACCCAATATCAATTCCCCCTTCTTGTCCTCCAAGGGACCTACATTCACTTTAGCTACCCTTTTTTGCTTTATATAATTATAAAAAATTTTACTATCTGTTTTTGTATTTTGTGCTACTTTATTTCCATAATCCAACTTACCTTTCTTTATTGCTCACTTAGTGGTTCTTTTTTTGGCTTTTTTTTAAAGATTTCCCGATCTTCCAGTTTCCCACTACTCTTGATGACTGTATGCACATGCTTTTAGTTTGATGCCACCTTTTATTTCATAGAACATAGAATAGCACAGCACACTACAGGCCCTTCAGCCCACAATGTTGTGCCGACCCTCAAATCCTGCCTCCCATATAACCCCCCACCTTAAATTCCTCCATATACCTGTCTAGTAGTCTCTTAAACTTCACTAGTGTATCTGCCTCCACCACTGACTCAGGCAGTGCATTCCACGCACCAACCACTCTCTGAGTGAAAAACCTTTCTCTAATATCCCCCTTGAACTTCCTTCCCCTTACCTTAAAGCCATGTCCTCTTGTACTGAGCAGTGGTACCCTGGGGAAGAGGCGCTGACTGTCCACTCTGTCTATTCCTCTTAATATCTTGTATACCTCTATCATGTGTCCTCTCAGCCTCCTCCTCTCCAGAGAGTAAAGGCCTAGCTCCCTTAATCTCTGATCATAATCCATACTCTCGAAACCAGGCAGCATCCTGGTAAATCTCTGTACTCTTTCCAATGCTTCCACATCATTCCTATAGTGAAGGAACCGGAACTGGACACAGTACTCCAAGTGTAGCTTATCTAGAGTTTTATAGAGCTGCATCATTACATCGAACCTCCTAAACTCTATCCCTCGACTTATGAAAGCTAACACCCCATAAGCTTTCTTAACTACTCTATCTACCTGTGAGGTAACTTTCAGGGATCTGTGGATATGTACCCCCAGATCCCTCTGCTCCTCCACACTACCAAGTATCCTGCCATTTACTTCGTACTCTGCCTTGGAGTTTGTCCTTCCAAAGTGTACCACCTTGCAGTAAGGCTGGCTCACCCCACCCTTACTGCCCTTGCTTTCAACTGGAACATACTTTTGTTGAGCACCATGAAAAATGTCTTTGAAAGTCTCCCACCATATAGCCTGTGTTCCCAGTCTACGTTACCAAAATCCTCCCTCTTCCCATTGCAGTCTCTATTTTGGCATATTAAACTATTATTGCACCCTCCATTTCTATGAGAAACTCTGACATCACTCTTTCTAAGAGAATCCCTAACTACAAGATCACTAATTTTACTTGTCTCATTTCACAGGACCAGATCCAAGATATTACATTCACTAACATGCTGTTCAAGAAGGCCATTATGGATGCATTCGATGAAGTCCTCAAGACTGCCTCAACCAACATGATTCACCCAATCTATGTGCCATTTAAAGTCCATCATGATAACTGCCGTTCCATTCTTGTATGTCTCAAATATTTCTGTTTATTGCCTATGCCACTGTAATGTTATTATTCGGTGGTCGATAGACAACTCCACCAGTGATTTTTTTTCCTTTACTATTCCTAAGCTCATCCTAGATGGATTCAACATTCTGCTCCCTAGATCTTATATTGTGTCTCACCATTGCCCTGATCTCATCTTTAATGCCTTGTCCCACCTATCTTACCTTTATAGAAACATAGAAAATCTACAGCACAATACAGGCCCTTCAGCCCACAAAGCTGTGCCAAACACGTCCTTACCTTAGAAATTTCTAAGGTTACCCATGTCCCTCTATTTTTCTAAGCTCCATGTACCTATCCAAACATCTCTTAAAAGACCCTATCATATCCGCCTCCACCACTGTCACTGGCAGCCTATTCCACGCACTCACCACTCTGTGTAAAAACAAACAAACTTACCCCTGGCATCTCTGTACCTACTTCCAAGCACCTTAAAACTGCCCTCTCATGCTAGCCATTTCAGCCCTGGGAAAAAGCCTCTGACTATCCACACGATCAATGCCTCTCATCATCTTGTACACCTCTATCAGGTCACCTCTCATCCTTCATTGCTCCAAAGAGAAAAGGCCAAGTTTATTCAACCTGTTTTCATAAAGCATGCTCCACAATCCAGGCAACATCCTTGTAAATTTTCTCTGCACCCTTTCTAGGTTTTCTACGTCCTTCCTATAGTGAGGCAACCAGAACTGAGCGCTGTACTCCAAATGGGATCCGACCATGGACCTATATGGTTGCATCATTACTTCTTGCCTCTTAAACTCAATACCATGATTGATGAAGGCCAATATGCCTTCTTAACCTGCACAGAAGATTTGAGTGTCCTATGGACTCGGACCCCTAAGATCCCTCTGATCCTCCACATTGCCAAGAGATTTGCCATTAACACTGTATTCTGCCATCAAGTTTGACCTACCAAAATGGACCACGTCACACTTATCTGGATTGAACTCTGTCTGCCACTTCTCAGTCCAATTTTGCATCCTATCAATGTCCTGTTGTAATCACTGACAACCCTCCATACTATCCACAGCACCCCCAACCTTTGTGTCATCAGCAAATTTACTAACACATCCCTTCACTTCCTCATCCAGGTCATTCATAAAAATCACAAAGAGTAGGGATACCAGAACAGATACCTGAGGCAGACCACTGGTGACTGACCTCCATGCAGAATATGACCCATCTACAACCACTCTTTGCCTTCTGTGGGCAAGCCAGTTCTGGGTCTACAAAGCAAGGTCCCCCTGGATCTCATGCTTCCTTACTTTCTCAATAAGCCTTACATGGGGTACCTTATCAAATGCCTTGCTAAAATCCATGTACGCTACATCTACTGCTCTTCCTTCATCACTATGTTTAGTCACATCCTCAAAAAATCCAATCAGGCTCGTAAGGTACAACATGCCCTTGCCAAAGCCATGCTGACTACTCCTAATCATATTATGCCTCTCCAAATATTCATAAATCCTGCCTCTCAGGATCTTCTCCATCAACTTCCCAACCACTGAAGTAAGACTCATTGGTTTAAAATTTCCTGTGCTATCTCTACTCCCTTTCTTGAATAAGGGAACAACATCCGCAGCCGTCCAATTCTCCGGACCCTCTCTCGTCCCTATTGATGATGAAAAGATCACCATCAGAGGCTCAGCAATTTCCGCCCTTGCCTCCTACTGTAGCCTGGGGTACATCTTGTCCAGTCCCACTGACTCATCCAACTTGATTCTTTCCAAAAGCTCCAGCACATCCTCTTCCTTAATATCTACATGCTCAAGCTTTTCAGTCTGCTGAAAGTCATCCCTGCAATTGCTAAGATCCTTTTCCATAGTGAACACTGAAGCAAATTATTCATTGAGTACCCCTGCTATCTCCTCCGGTTCCATACACGCTCTTCCACTGTCACAGTTGATTGGTCCTATTCTTTCACATTTTATCCTCTTGCTCTTCACATACATGTAGAATGCCTTGGGGTTTTCCTTAATCCTGTCTGCCAATGCCTTCTCATGGCCCCTTCTGGCTGTCCAAATTTCATTCTTAAGCTCCTTCCTGCTAGCCTTATAATCTATTAGATCACTCTCATTACCTAGTTCTTTGAACCTTTCATAAGCTCTTCTTGATCTGATTCACAACAGCCTTTATATTACCACAGTTCCTGTACTCACCATCCTTTCCCTGTTGCATTGAAACGTACCAATGCAGAACCCCACGCAAATATCCTCTGAACATTTGCTACATTTCGTCTGTACTTATCCCTGAGAACATCTGTTTCCAACTTATGCTTCCAAGTTCCTGCCTAATAACCTCATATTTCCCCTTACTCCAATTAAACACTTTCCTAACTTGTCTGTTCCTATCCTACTCCAATTCTATGGTAAAGGAGATAGAATTGTGATCACTATCTGCAAAATGCTCTCCCTCTGAGAGACCTGATACCTGACCAGGTTCATTTCCCAATACCAGATCAAGTACAGCCTCTCTTGTAGACTTATCTACATATTGTATCAAGGAACCTTCCTGAACACACCTAACAAACTCCACCCCATCCAAACACCTTGCTCTAGGTAGATGCCAATCGATATTTGGGAAATTAAAATCTCCACCACAACAACGCAGTTATTATTACACCTTTCCAGAAATGTCCCTGTTGCTACTGGGTGGTCTATAAAAAAAACACTCAGTTGAGTTATTGACCCCTTCCTGTTCCCAACTTCCCAACAGAGACTCTGTAGACAATCCCTCCATGTCCTCTTCCTTTTCTGCAGTCCTGACACTATCTCTGATCAGCAGTGCCACGAACATCTAAAGCCTGGCACTTGAAGTAGCCATTCCTGCCCCTGCACCATCCAAGTCTCTGAAAAAGGCCACAACATCATAGCTCCAAGTGCTGATCTGTACTCTAAGCTCATCCACTTTGTTCATGATACACCTTGCAATGAAATAGACATACCTCCAACCATCAGACTGAGCACGTCCCTTCTCCATCACCTGCCTGTCCTCGCTTTTGCATTGCCTCGAAGCTTTCTTTATTTGTGAGCCAACCTCCCTTTCCTCCATCACTTCAGTTCAGTTACTACCACCCCCCCAGCAATTCTACAAACACCATTTCCAGAAAAGTTGGAATATTTTCCAAAATGCAATAAAAACAAAAATCTGTGATATGTTAATTCATGTGAACCTTTATTTAACTGACAAAAGTACAAAGAAAAGATTTTCAATAGTTTTACTGACCAACTTAATTGAATTTTGTAAATATACACAAATTTAGAATTTGATGGTTGCAACACACTCAACAAAAGTTGGGACAGAGGCATGTGTACCATTGTGTTACATAACCTTTCCTTTTAATAACACTTTTTAATTGTTTTGGAACTGAGGATACTAATTGTAGTAGATTTGCAATTGGAAATTTTGTCCATTCTTGCTTGATATAAGACTTAAGCTGCTCAGCAGTCCGTGGTCTCCGTTGTCTGATTCTCCTCTTCATGATGCGCCATACATTTTCAGTAGGAGATAGATCTGGACTGGCAGCAGGCCAGTCAAGCACACGCACTCTGTGTCCTCAAAGCCATGCTGTTGTATTCCGTGCAGAATGTAGTCTGGCATTGTCCTGCTGAAATAAGCATAGACGTCCCAGGAAGAGACGTCGCCTTGAAGGCAACATATGTCTCTCTAAAATCCTAATATATGCCTCAGAGTCAACGGTACCTTCACATACATGCAACTCACCCATGCCATGGGCACTGATGCGCCCCCATCACAGATGCTGGCTTTTGTACCTTTCGCTGATAACAATCAGGATGGTCGTTTTCATCTTTGGCATGGAGAACTCGACGCCCGTTTTTTTCCAAAAACTAGCTGAAATGTGGACTCATCTGACCACAGCACATGGTTCCACAGTCTTTCAGTCCATCTGAGATGAGCTCGGGCCCAGAGAACTCGCCAGTGTTTCTGCGTAGAGTTGATGTATGGCTTCTTCCTTGCGTAATACAGTTTCAAGTTGCATTTCTGGATGCAGCGACAGACTGTTAAGTGACAATGGTTTTCTGAAGTACTCCCAAGCTCAGGTGGCTATAATTGTCACAGTAGCATGACAGTTTCTTAGGCAGTGCCACCTGAGGGCTCGAAGATCACACGCATTCAACAGTGGTTTCTGACCTTGCCTTTTACGCACTGAGATGCCTCTGAATTCTCTGAATCTTTTCACAATATTATGTACTGTAGATGTTGAAAAACCTAAATTCTCTGCAATCTTGAGTTGGGAAATGTTCCTTTTGAACTGACTAACAATTCTCTCACGAATTTTGGCACAAAGGGGTGAGCCACGACCCATCCTTGCTTGCAAAGACTGAGCCTTTGATGGACGCTACTTTTATACCCAATCATGATACCTCACCTGCTACCAATTAGCCTGCTTAATGTGGAGTTTTCCAAACCGGTGTTACTTGAATATTCTGTGCACTTTTCAATCTTATTTTAACTCTGTCCCAACTTTTGTTGAGTGTGTTGCAGCCATCAAATTCTAAATTTGTGTATATTTACAAAATACAATTAAGCTGGTCAGTAAAACTATTGAAAATCTTTTCTTTGTACTTTTGTCAGTTAAATAAAAGTTCACGTGAATTAACATATCACAGATTTTTGTTTTTATTGCATTTTGGAAAATATCCCAACTTTTCTGGAAATGGGGTTTGTAGTTTAAACTCTCTCCAATAGCCCGAGCAAACCTACCTGCCAGGATATCGGTTCCCCTCAGATTCAAGTGTAACCCATCTTTTTTGTACAGGTCACACCTGCCCCAAAAGAGGTCCCAATGATCTAGAAGTCTGAATCCCTGCCCTCTGCTCCAATCCCTCAGCCACACATTTATCCTCCACCTCATTCTATTCCCATACTGACTGTCACATCGCACAGGCAGTGATTCCAGGTGATATAGCAAATCTTCTCAAACTACTAATGAAATTTAGCTGCTGTTATTCCTTTTTCGTAATTGCATCAATATATTGGGCCCAGGATGTTGACACAGAGGAACTTGAAACTGTTCATTCTTTCCACTAGCGACCCATTTGAGTGTATGTTCCCTCAACTTCCTTTCCCAAAGGTCATAATCATTTCCATGGTCTTGTTGACATTGAGTGCAAGGTTCGTGGTATTGAGTGATTTAAATTGTCAGTTTTTCTTTCACATTTGTTTATTTATTTCCCCGTCAATTATATAGGCATATGTTATTACTTAACTCAAATTTTTGGGTAGTGATTTCTGAATTTCATACGGGTGGATATCTATTGGCTAAATGGCTATAATGTGACAGTTGCTTGTACATGGAATGTAATTTTCTATTCTAAAGCTAACTATTGGTGATGGCATATGGCTGCACAATGAAGCCTGTGGGATAACGTACCACCTATTAACTACCAACACTATATTTATCAGACTAGTATATTGTGGTACACTAAGATGATGTTCAATAAAAAGGGAATGCACTAACTAATATAGCATATTGGTTCACATGGAAATAAAATTTAATTTGTAAATGAAAGTCCTTCGACTTCCATCCTTCAGTTATATTCTTCAGTGTTTTTTTAAAATGTTTTTCCCCCCCCCAGAACACATGAATAAAAAGCTTTTAAGAATTACACATGCTTTGGGATTTGCAGCATTTGCTCTACTTTGGAGCATGGGTTCCTGCAACAATCAAGGGCAATTGTGCTTCAACTGGCAATAGTGAGGTGTTTGTAGTCTGGAATGAGTAGGAGAACAGAATTTGAGATTCTTTTATAAGTGACAGTTATAAGATTGGAGAAAATCAGGTTGTGGCAGTTAATAGAGAGATTTGGAAATGTTCTGTTTTTAAATAGCCTTTGCTTAACTAGGAGCCTGTGGAAGTAACTATGTTCACTTGAGAGATTTGATTCACTTGTCTGCAACCACATGTATCTTTATTTATTTATCAATTTTTTATTAATTAAAAAAGTACATATATATAGACGGGAGAATTATCTGAAATATCTATATTGATAACAGTTCATATAAAAGGTAAAATAAGGATTATCAAGATCGTACATAGTATTAATCTAATAGTACACAATAAAAATAAGATAATTGATTCTCCTCTTATCATTCCATGAAAAGAAGAAAAAAAGATAAAGAAACTTTTATAATTTTTATATATATTAAAAAATCCCACTAAACAAAATAAAGGAGAAAAACAAGGGACTGGGCAGATCATACTGAGAGTGAAAGCAAGAAAAAAGAGAAACTACTTGATCAAATCCAATGTTTTGAGAAAGTAACTGGAAGAGCAATAAATCAAATCATATAAAAATATTGAATAAAAAATCACCAGGTTTCTTCAAATTTAAAGGATCTTATTTTCTCTAAACTTAGACAGGACATAATGGAGTAAGCCAATAAAAAGCAGTAGGTGGATTACAGTCCTCCCATTTAAACAAAATGGCTCTCCTAGCCAATAAAGTTGTAAAAGCTATCATCTGTTGAGCAGAAACAGGAATATATCCTGGTTCCGGTGGAGTGATCCCAAAAATTGCTAAGTAAATTCGGTTGTAGGTCCAAATTCAAGACTTTTGAAAAAGTTTTAAAGATATCTTCTCAAAAATTTTCTATCTTGATACAAGACCAAAACATATGTGTTTAAGTAGCCACCTCAATATTACATCTGTCACAAATAGGATTAATATTGGAATAGATATGGGCTACTTATCCTTTGACATATGCACCCAATGTTCTACCTGTATCAAGGAATGATGGGCACAAATAGATGAAGTATTTACCAAATGAAAAATTTTGTCCCATTGATTATCTGAAAGTGACTCTTGAAATTTCAATTCCCACGCAGCTTTAATTTTATCATTAGATAACATTAGCAAATTCAATAACCATTTATAAATTATAGCTATCAGTCCTTTTGAAATGGCTTAACCTGAAAAAGAGTGTC
This sequence comes from Hypanus sabinus, assembly GCF_030144855.1. Classification (NCBI taxonomy): domain Eukaryota; kingdom Metazoa; phylum Chordata; class Chondrichthyes; order Myliobatiformes; family Dasyatidae; genus Hypanus; species Hypanus sabinus. Next base: position 61,620,765 of record NC_082724.1, on the reverse strand, counting down.
TATTATATTGTGTGAATAAACAGAGGGAAAATTTGGAAGTAAACTACGTAGAAAATTACTAATTTGTAAATATCTAAAGAAGTGTGCATTAGTTAAGTCATATTTGTCCACTAACTGAGTGAAAGACATTAAACAATCCCCCATAAACAAGTCTAAAAGTTATTATTCCTTTGGTTTTCCAAATTAAAAAGGGCTGATCAGAGATTGATGGTTTAAAAAAATAATTAAGGTGGATTTTACTAGAAAGAACAAAGTTATTAAACTCAAAGAATCTACGAAACTGAAACCAAATTTTTAATGTATGTTTAATAATGGGATTGAGGTCTTGACTACCAATCTTTGAAAGCAAAAAAGGAAGAGGAGTTCTCAGTAAAGGGGTCAAACAATACCCCTTCACTGAGTTTTTCTCCAAATCCACCCATAAAGCACAATCATGTATGTCTGAGTAATAAATCCAAAAATAAATATTTTGAATATTAATTGCCCAGTACTACATTCTAAAATTTGGCAAAGCCGTACCACCATACTTCTTTAATTTCTGCAATAAAGGTTCACTCAGTCTAGGATTTTTATTACATATTCCAAACAGATAAAATTTTAGAGTCTATTCTATCAAAAAACAGTTTAAGAACAAAAGAAGGGATTGCTTGGAATACATAAGAACTTCGGTAACACTATCATTTTAATAGCATTAATTCCACCAATTAATGATAATGTCAAAGGCAACCATTTAGAAAGTACTTGTTGCATGTATTCAATTAATGGAAGAAAGTTATATTTATACAGATCCTTAAAATTTTTGGTAATTTTAATACAAAAATAAGTAAAGTTAATTTTAGCAATACTAAAAGGAATTTGAACATTTTGATTCAATTAGTTATTAATAGGTAATAATTCACTTTTGTGCAAATTTAATTTATATCCAGAAAAACTACTAAATTCAGAAAATATAGATACCATAGCAGGAATAGATTATTTTAGGACCTGAAATATAAACTAACAAGTCATTTGCATACAACGAAACCTTATGCACTTTATCTTCGCTCTTAATACCTTGAACCTTGTTGGACTCCAGAAGAGCAATAGCAAGAGGTTCTAAAGCCAGGTTGAATAACAGTGGGCTAAGAGGACAACCCTGCCAGGTACCTCTGTATAGCCTAAAATAAGGAGATTTTTGATTGTTAGTTATAACTGCCACCATAGGAGCTTGATAGATCAGCTTAATCCAGGAAATAAAGCCTGGACCAAAACTAAATCTCTCTAAAACCTCGAATAAATAGGACCATTCTACCCTATCAAAGGCTTTCTCTACCTCAAAGGGAACAACACATTCACATTCAGGTGGAGAGGAATGAATAATGTTCAATAATCTCTGAATAATAAAATATGAATATCTATTCTTAATAAATCCAGTTTGATCCTTAGAAATAACCTTAGGTAAAATATTCTTGAGCCTGTTAGCCAAAATCTTAGAAATAATTTTAGAATCCACATTTAATAAGGAAAATTGGTCTGTAAGAGGCACATTCAGGTAAACCTTTTTCTATTTTGGGAATTAATGAAATTGATGCCTCATAGAAAGTTTTCAGGAGAGTCCCAGAAGATATAGAACCACTGAAAATTTGGCATAAATGAGGTGTAAGTATTTCAGTAAATGTCTTAAAAAATTCCACTGTAAATCCATCCGGTCCCAGAGCTTTACCTGATTGAAAAGAGGATATAGCCCTTGCTATTTCCTCTCATTTAATAGGTGCATCAAATGTATTCATATCTTGAATAGAAATTTTGGGTATTTTCAATCTTTGCAAGAATCTATTCATAAAAGTAGTGTTGTCTGGAAAATCAGATTTATAAAGGTTAGAGTAAAAATCCAAAAATACCTTATTAATTTCCTGACAATCTGACGTTTCAGTTCTATCAGTTCTTTGTATTTTCAAAATTTGGCTTCTAGCCATAGTTGCTTTAAGTTGAGTCGCCAACAATTTACCTGACTTATCTCCATGAATATAAAATTGACTTTTAGATTTCAAAAGTTGCTGCTCAATGTGACAGGCCAAAAGCAGATCATGCAGTGTTTGAAGTTTCACCCTTTCCTTATATAAATCTTCAATAGGTGATACTGAATAAACTTTTATCTATTTATTTAATCCTGTTAGTAATCATTAAAAGTTTCACTTTAGTTTTCCTTCTTAAAGCTACTATGAGATTATCTGTCCCCTAAGAAAAGATTTCATTGCATCCCAAATATCCAAATTTGACATTCCCTCAGTTGTATTTAATTCAAAAAATAAAGAAATTTGCTCTTTAATAAAACTTACAAATGTTGAATCATGCAGTAGTGTAGCATTAAATCTCCACTGAGATGCATTCCGTATATTATCAGGAAACTTCATTATTAGTTTTGTGGGTGCATAATCCAACAACGCAATAGCGTCATATGCACAATCAGCAACAAAAGGCACCAATCGCGTATCCAAGAGAAAATAACCAATTCTTGAATATTTATGATGTACATGTGAGAAAAAAGAAAAATCCTTATCTTTAGGATGTAGAAATTTCCAAATATCGACCAAACCGTATTCTAGTAAAAAGGAATTAATACAGGACACAGCCTTATAGGGAGCCAATCAATCAAAGGATTGAGACAACAGTTAAAGTCACCGCCCATAATCAACTTATATTCATTTAAAATCGGCAGTGCAGAGAATAACCTCTTAAAAAATTCAGGGCTAGCTACATTTGGTGCGTACACACACACCAAAGCCACCTTTTGACCACATAACAAACCAGTAACAATTAAGTATCTTCCAATTGAATCAGTGACAGTATTAAAATGTATAAAAGAGACTTCAAAATTAATAAAAATAGACACCCCTCTAATTTTAGTTACTGATGAAGAATGAATCCCCTCCAAAATTTAAAAAAACGGTTTTCATCCTCCCTACGGATATGGGTCTTTTTTTAAATCGAATTTTCAAATGGTTACAGAAGGAAAAAAAATTATCAACCCTTCCCCCTAACATATCCCTGTAGAAAGAGAAAAAAAAAGAAAGAAAAAAGAAAGATTGCCTGGATATCAGAAGATCCCCACATGCTCCACTGAGTTCATAATAGCTTTAATATATATATTTCTTTCTTTCCCCAAATAAACAATAGTTTTATCTTTGGAGCACCTATATATTTAATCCTATCTTTTGTAAATAAGGGTGCCAAATTTTCAGAAATATTTTGTATTTATCTCTTAAATTATAAGTAATTTTTTCAAATGGAATGCAGCTAAAAGCTATATCTATTTTCATTTTCTTAATGTACATTAAAATTCTTTTTCTTTTCACCGGTCCATTAAGCCCATTAACATTAAAACTTTAAAAATTCAGTAAATTAGTCATTATTTTTAACAGGGTTACTCTAGTCTATAGTAATAACTAACTTTTCAACTTTCGTAGTACCTTGGGGAACCTTTTTTAAAATTCCCCGTGTTGCTATGTGTCTCCCCCCGATTGTCCAGGCAAAGAAAGAAAGATTAAAGAAAAACAGATTATAAAGAAAAAAAAACAAAATACCCCCCTACTAATGTTGTGAATAAAGAAAAAACACAACATTACCCCCCTCCGTTGAGCGGGTCATGGCAATCGCCATGATTACACACGTGAATCCCGTAGCAATCGATCCGAAGTTCTCCCAGCTCTCCTGTAACATAAAAAATTATATATAAGAGAAGAAAAAATATCACTACTCTCGATTAATATTTCTCAATTTTTATCTTTCTCCCCCTGTATCATATAATTAAGAATATATTTAAATATTCTTTTGCCCTTAAACATCCATCAACTCCATTCACTGTCCCTGTTTCCACCGTTAATCCATTTCACTTTTAAATCTTTGGCTATGGTTAGTGAATATTTGTGAGTTCTTGTGCAAATTCTTCCACAACACGCAGTCGGTAAGTCGTTTCGAGACTAGTTTATTCAAATTTTGCGGCGCTGGCATTTAATCCCTAGTGCCCGCCCTCTCCGGGCGGAAATGACTTCAGAGGTGCATTACCAAAGTCTCCCCCCGTGCGCTGGCGATTTGTGAACCGGTTCACCTGTGCACAAGGTAGGTCGCCACATAACACCACCCCCTCCAGAACCGATGATACACCCCCCAATGTCCACAGTCTGGATCAGCCTCTGTTTGGGAGGTCTGCCTCTGTGCCGCGGTGCCTGAACCTGGACCGGCTGCACCAAGTCCACACGGGCTGGTTTGAGTCGGTCCACCGTGAAAACCTCCTCTTTCCCTCCAGTGTCCAGAACGTACGTGGACCTGTTGTTGTTGATCACTTTGAACGGCCCCTCGTACGGCTGCTGTAGCGGTGCCCGGTGTGCGCCCCTTCGTACAAACACAAACTTACAGTTCTGCAGGTCTTTGGGTACATGGGTCAGGGTCCATCCGTGCTGTGAAGTCGGTACAGGGGCCAGGTTGCCGAGCCTCTCGCGTAGTCTGTCCAGGACTGCTGCGGGTTCTTCTTCTTGCCCTCTTGGGGCTGATATGAACTCTCCTGGGATGGCCAGGGTTGCGCCGTACACCAACTCGGCCGACGAGGCGTGCAGATCCTCTTTGGGCGCTGTGCAAATTCCAAGCAGGACCCAGGGAAGCTCATCCGCCCAGTTAGGTCCTGTCAGGTGGGCCATGAGAGCCGACTTCAAGTGACGGTGGAAATGTTCCTCTAGTTCGTTCGACTGTGGATGGTAGGCAGTCGTGTGGTGTAGCTGCGTTCCCAACAGGCTGGCCACAGCCGACCACAGGCTGGAGGTGAACTGGGCACCTCTGTCGGAGGTAATGTGGGCCGGTACCCCGAAGCGTGCTACCCAGGTTGCAATCAGTGCTCAGGCGCAGGAATCGACAGTTGTGTCGGTGAGCGGGGCCGCCTCTGGCCACCTCGTGAACCGGTCTACCATAGTTATGAGGTACTGCGCTCCACAGGACTCTGGTAGGGGGCCCACGATATCCACATGAACGTGGTCGAATCTCCGGTGGGTGGGTTCGAACTGCTGCGGTGGGGCTTTAGTGTGCTGCTGCACCTTGGCTGTTTGGCACTACGCACATGTTCTGGCCCATTCACTGACCTGCTTGCGAAGTCCGTGCCACGCAAACTTGCTGGAGACCAGCCGGATGGTTGTCCTGATAGATGGGTGCGCCAAACCGTATATGGAGTCGAAAACTCGCCGCCTCCAGGCTGCCGGGACGATGGGGCGAGTTTGGCTGGTAGCCACGTCGCACAGGAGGGTCCTCTCACCTGGGCCTACGAGAAAGTCCTGCAGCTGCAAACCCGAGACTGCGGTCCTGTAGCTGGGCATCTCGTCATCTGCCTGCTGCGCCTCCGCCAGTGCTGCATAGTCCACCCCCAGGGACAGGGCCTGGACAGCTGGTCTGGAGAGTGCGTCCGCCACAACGTTGTCCTTTCCCAAGACATGCTGGATATCCGTCGTGTACTCGGAGATGTAGGACAGATGTCGCTGCTGGTGAGCCAACCAGGGATCGGACACCTTCATGAACACGAAGGTCAACGGTTTGTGGTCTGTGAACGCGGTGAATGGCCTGCCTTCTAAGAAGTACCTGAAATGCCAGATTGCCAGATACAGTGCCAACAGCTCCCGGTCGAAGGCACTGTACTTGAGTTCGTGTGGCCGTAAGTGCCTGCTGAAGAATGCCAGGGGTTGCCAGTGCCCCTTGATGAGCTGCTCCAGCACCCCACCGACTGCTGTGTCGGATGCGTCCACTATGAGTGCGGTTGGAACGTCCGTTCTGGGGTGCACCAGCATCGCGACATCTGCCAAGGCTTCCTTGGCTTTAACGAAAGCAGCCGCGGCCTCTTCGTCCCAAGTAATGTCCTTGCCTTTACCCGACATCAGGGTGTTCAAAGGGTGCATGATACGGGCTGCTGAGGGGAGGAAACGGTGGTAGAAGTTCACCATACCAACGAACTCCTGCAGGCCTTGGGCTGAGCAAAGTGGCGGATCGCGTCTACCTTGGCGGGCAGAGGTGTTGCCCTGTCTTTGGTAATCCTGTGGCCCAGGAAGTCGATGGTATCGAGACCGAACTGGCATTTGGCCGAGATCACTCAGGCGGGAGTAGAGCTGGCAGAGGTGGGACAGATGCTCCTGATGACAACTGCTGGCTATGAGGATGTCGTCCAAATAGATGAACACAAAGTCCAGGTCACGTCCCACCGCATCCATTAATTGCTGGAACGTCTGTGCGGCATTCTTCAGGCTGAATGGCATTCGGAGGAACTCGAACAGGCCGAACGGGGTGATGAGTGCTGTTTTGGGGATGTCTTCAGTGTGATGGATTTGATGGTGTCCCCGGACGAGGTCTACTTTGGAAAATATTCTTGCCTTGTGCAGGTTTGCTGCAAAATCCTGCATGTGCAGCACAGGGTAGCGGTCTGGAGTTGTAGCCTCGTTCAGTCTGCGGTAGTCGCCACATGGTCTCCAACCCCCGGCTGCTTTGGGCACCGTGTGCAAGGGGGAGGCCCATGGGCTGTCGGACCTCTGTATGATCCCCAATTCCTCCATCCTCTTGAACTCCTCCTTCATCAGGCGGAGCTTTTCCGGGGGGAGCCTTCGTGCGCGGGCATGGAGGGGTGGTTCCTGGGTCGGAATGTGGTGCTGTACCCCATGTCTGAGCATGGCTGCCGTGAACTGCGGTGCCAGAATCGATGGAAAGTCCATCAGGATCCTGGTGAATTCATTGTCCGACAGCGTGATGGAGTCCAGGTGTGGGGCCGGCAACTTGGCTTCACCCAGGGAAAATGCCTGGAACGTCTCCGCATGTACCAGTCTTTTCCCTTGCAAGTCGACCAGCAGGCTGTGAGCTCGCAAGAAATCCGCCCCCTGGAGTGGTTGGGCCACGGCGGCCAGTGTGAAGTCCCATGTGAACCGGCTGGCACCGAACTGCAGCTGCACTGTGCGGGTGCCGTAGGTCTGTATCATGCTGCCGTTTGTAGCCCTCAGGGTGGGTCCTGGCTTCCTGTTGCAGGTGTCGTACCCTGTTGGGGGCAAGACGCTGATTTCCGCTCCGGTGTCGACCAAGAAGTGGTGTCCTGACTGTCCCTGACGTACAAGAGGCTGTCCTGGTGGCCAGCCGCCATAGTCATTAGCGGCAGCTGGCCCTGGCCCTTGCAGGGCGGATGACAACAGCGGGCTTTTGTGCCCCACCGCTGGTGGTAGAAACACCACTGTTCACTGGCCTCCTCACTCCTGTCTCTGTGTTGTGTGCGCCCCTCTGCCGGGCCAGGTCTGGTCTGCTGTTGGATGCGTGGCTTGGTAATCTGACCAATGGATGCCATGCTCTCCCTCTTGGCTTTCCACAGCACGTCTGCCCGGGCCGCCACCTTCCGGGGGTCGCTGAAATCTGCGTCGGCCAGCAACAGATGTATGTCCTCGGGAAGTTGCTGTAGGAACACTTGCTCGAACATGAGGCAGGGCCAGCATCTCATTCATTAATGCTGATGGCGGCCTGTCTCCCAAACTGTCCAGGTGAAGCAGGCGGGCACCCTGCTCACGCCGTGAGAGGCCAAAGGTCCCAATGAGCAGTGCTTTGAATGCTTCATATTTGCCTTCTTCCGGGGGCGAATGTATGAAATCCACAACCTGGGCAGCCATCTCCTGGTCAAGGGCGCTCACCACGTGGTAGTAACGCACAGAATCAGAGGATATCTGCTGAATCTGGAACTGGACTTCTGCTTGGCTAAACCACACGCGTGATCGCAGCGTCCAGAAAGTCGGCAGTTTTAGCGAAACTGCGTGAACAGATGAAGAGTCGGTCATCTTTGGTCCAAATCCCATCTGGACCGTCGGGGTCACCAATGCAGTGATGTGCTACACACAGCACTGAAATAACAACACGCAGTCGGTAAGTCGTTTTGAGACTAGTTTATTCAAACTTCGCGGTGCTGGCATTTAATCCCTAATGACGTCAGAGGGTGCATTACCAAAGTCTGGCTATTTGTGAGCCGGTTCGCCTGCGCAGAAAGTGGGTCACCACAAGCTTGGAGTGTTTTTAATTTCTGAAAGATCTTTCTACACTTAATAGGTTGGTTCAAGCCATTCTGTTCCAAGAAAGAAATTATATTAATTTTATTAACATCCATAATAAGGCTTTAATTTAAAGTTTTATAAAATAAGTTGGTGCACCGACACAGACCAAACCCACAGGGAAGAACAAATTATGGATTCGATCAAAAAGAAAAAACAACCTGAATGACAGGTAAACTTCTCAGGACTGCCCAGTCGAAAAAGCCTAAGCTAATAGCCCCACCCCTCTCCCCCCCAAAGCCTGAAAAATACCATGCAATAGGCGGACAGCTTGCTAAACTAAACACCCTAAACCCTTTGTCTCTAATAGGCAGACTCTTTTTTTTAAAGTTATACGCTGATACCACTGACTAAAGACATAGCAACAGATACATAAAGAAATAAACAAATTCCAAATATTTTGATATGTCTAACAGAGGTTGAAACGTAGTTAACAGTGGCCATCTTAAATTCATTTAATAAAAATTGATCATATATTCAAAAAAGATAGATTCAACCAAATAATATGTTACAAATGGTGTTAAACTCTTACAAGACCTAAAGAAAAAAATAAAACAGCCAAAATGATGTCTGGCAGACATAAAACGTAGATTAAACTTTCAACGATTCAGCTACAAACAACTGTCAACTAAGGATTAAGTGGTGGAGTTGCTTGCAGGACAGGCTTATACTCCTTTATAAATTTTAAAGCCTCTTTTGGGGAGTCAAGCTGTTTTGGGCAAGCATTAGGCAGAAAAATTATCAAACGAGCTGGATAACACAGAGAGAGATGACAATTCTTGTTATAAAGTTCAGCCATTATTTCCCGATATTTAAATCTTTCTGCATAAACCTCAGGGACAAAATCTTCAACTATACGAATCTCTATTCCATTATAAATTAGCTTCCTCCACTTCCTAGCATCTCAAAGAATTGCTTCTTTAGTAGCAAAGTAATGCAGACATCAAATCACCAGACGCGGTTTCATCTCCACTGAAGGCTTTGGGCGGGGATTCAGTGAGCTCGATCTATCAACGGAGGAGTTTTGAGTATCTCACTAAAATGTGACTATAGCATATTCATAAAAAACTTTAGTGGCTCACCGGTTTCCATGTTTTCAGGCAAACCCAGTATGTGTAAATTCCTCCTAACGACTTCTGCTTTACAGATCAATCGTTTTCTTCTTAATTCTTAATAATTCCGAAGAAACCTGCACAATTTTTTTTTCTATAGTAGAAATCTTTAATTCTTGTTCTTTAATCACTTGATGCATTGTCTCCTGTTCTCTTCTGATTATGTTGGTGTCCTTTTTAAGCGTCTGATATTGAAATTCCAGATTCCTCTAAGATTCCTGGACAGCAGAGACAGTTTATTCAAGCTTTTCATTAGCGTTGGTCAGTTTTAGTGTCCGCCATTCTGATTTTGGTGTTAATATCTTGCATCAAAGAAAACATTCTTTCTGAAGTAGAGACATCCTCTGCCTCCTTTGTTTGTTCAGTTTCAGAAACAATTTTGTCACCTCTTAATTTGATTCCAGTTCGGGTTCCAGTCATCGTAATTAAATCATAAATCCTTCACTAAAAGTAATAAATCTTCAAAGTTTAAACAAAACTAGCAGTGGAAAGTAAGTTGTAAAAGAGAGGAGCAGAGCCAACATGCGTCTTACTGCATGAGCTGCCGAGAAAGAGACTCCCATATATATCCAACTGTGATTGACTAACTTGACTGCCAGAGACGATCATCCCAGAAGCATTTGCCATTTCAGTCTTTTATTATTGAAGCGTCTCCTGCACACTGTCCATGTTATCCATTTTGATAACTGTGTGAGAAATGGAGTGAAAAGTGAAAAGCAATTCTGTTTTATTTAAGCAGGTCTTCAATGGCTTGCTGTATTGCCCAGTTCCTTTGTAATTTTCAGCTTCCCCTAAAAAGACTTCCCACCTCTTGGTCCTTGATTTTGTAATATAATGAAGCAAACTAGGTAGTTACTGAAAGTAAATAAGTTATTTCCGGTTACTGCCCTAACTTCAGCCTCCTCCCCCAGGCTCAGAAGAACTAACCGAGGGAATGACCCTTGATTAAAGGTTAATCACTATTTCACAAGCATGTTTCACTACTTCAACAATACATGTGTTCCATCTTATGAAACATTGAGTATTATTTACTGGAATGAATACGTATTACAAAAACATTACCCCACTTATTTTTAAGATTAACTGAAACTTCTGGAAATCTAGATGGCAAAGTCCAAGGACAGAATAGGTGTTCATTCAATGTTTTATCTGTTATTAAATCCACATTTTGAAGCAGTGATGTCACTGGCTGTATTTTTTTCTGTTACAATTTAGAATTACGAATCATTGTTACTTCTGCAATGGTGAGACAAAACAACCTTAAAGCTGGTGAAATTGCCTTTTGTTTAAAGAAAAAGCAATCTGTTTGTAAACTCGGTCTTTTAACCATTATGTAAATTTGTTTCTTGGGCAAATGATAAAGTGTGCATCCTTTATCAAAATAGAATTTAATGCAGACAAGTGAGGTTTTGCATTTTGGTAGGACCAACCAGGGTAGGTTTTACAGTGAATGGTAAGGCACTGAGGAGTGTGGTAGAACAAAGGTATCTGGGAATACAGGTACATAATTTGGTAAAAGTGCTGTCACAGGTAGATAGGGTCATAAAGAAAGCTTCTGGCACATTGGCCTACATAAATCAATGTATTGAGTACAGGAGATGGGATGCTATGTTGAAGTTGTATAAGATGCTGGTGAGGCCAGATTTGGAAGATTGCTTACATCTTCCCAGTAGGTAGGTGACCAAGGTTGAAAGAGTATTGAGAAAATTCACAAGGATGTTGCCGGGTCTGGAGGAACTGAGTTATAAGGAAAAATTGAGTAGATTAGGACTGTATTCTTTAGAATGTAGAAGATTGACAGGAGATTTGATAGAGGTATACAAAATTATGAGAGGTATAGAAAGGGTAAATGCAAGCAGGCTTTTTCCAATGAGGTTGGGTGGGACTACAACCAGAGGTCATGGGTTAAGAGTGAAAGGACAGAAATTTAAGGGGAAGATGAGGGGAAACTTCACTCAGGGTTATGAGTGTGGAATGAGCTGCCAGCTCAAGTGGTGCATGCAATTTCTTGAATCTGATCCTTAGTTCTAGGCTCTCTGGCTAAGGGAAACAACTTCAGTCCCTCAGAACTGTTCGTCCATAGGTAAATTGGTTTGTTACTCTCACATTTACTGAGGTACTGTTCATACAGATCAATTCATTACAACAGTACATTGAGGTAGTGCAAGAGAAAATAGTGTTACATTTACATTGAAAGTGCAGTTATGAGCAAGGTGCAAGGACATAATGAGGTAGATTGAGGTCAACAGTCAATCTCATCCTTGGGGACTGCTCAGTATGATGGGGATTGAAGCTGTCCTTGAGCCTGCAGCTACGTGCTTTCAAGCTTTTGTATCTTTATATTTGGTGGTGGGGGGAATATTGCTGGTTATGCTGGCTGCTTTTTGGAGAGAATCCAAGGAGGGGGAGGTCGGTTTCTGTGATTTGCTGAGCTGCATCCAGAATTCTGCTGTTTCTTGTGGTTACAGATAGAGCAATTGCCATACCAAGGTAAAATGCATCTGGATAGATGCTTTCTAGGGTTTGTGGGAGTCGTATTCATTTTCCATCTGTATTGTATTTTGTGGTGTTTTATTAAGGTAATCTGTCAAGTGGGTTGGGGCATGGTAGAAGTAAATGAGCAGAGTTATGTATTCACACTTTGCTAATTGTTTAGTGAATAAACCAGAAGGAATTATATTTCTTGTTGACTATTAATTGGAATGTTATTGAATCACTTAAAGATGCTAACTTCACTAATTGGAATGATAATTTAATTCACCGCTAATTACACTTAGTTATGTTGCTAATTAGAAGGCTTAGTTACACTACTTTGAGTGCTAAAACCGCTGTATTGTTAATCTAGTTTCATCTAGTTTTTTTATTACTACAAGATAGTTTGGCTTTGGTTTCATAAGAAAAGGGTTGAACATACCTTTCTCAATTTGGAAGCACATCATACAGTGTCAAGTACCCTGGCTTAGTCTCTCAATGGTTTTGGTTTGTTTTCAAGTGACTGCCACATTTTGTCAACAAAAAAAAGTTATACCAACACCAGTTAAGGATTGCAACAGACCTGTTGGCAAAATTAGAATTGCAACATTGACGACAACAACACACAGAAACTCGAGCACTTTGTGGTAGCATAATCTCCAACCCTTTCTTTTATTCATGTGTGTTTGTGGTTTGAGCACAGTTTTGAATGGTCAGCACTGCTCATCCATGGGGGACTGTTCAGTGTTTGCCTAAGGTTTTGTTGCAGGCAGTGTTGAGGGAACAGAGAGCCTGCAGAAAGACTTAGACAGTTTAGGTAGGGGAATGGGCAAAGAAGTGGCAAATGAAATACAATGTTGGAAAGTGTATGGTCATGCACTTTGGTGGAAGAAATAAACGGGCAGCCAGATGAGGAGAGAATTCAAAATACAGAGTTGCAAAGGGACTTGGGAGTCCTTGCGCAGGATACCCTAAAGGTTAACATCCATGTTGAGTCTGAGGTGAAGAAGGCAAATGTAATGTTGACATTCATTTCTAGAGGTATAGAATATAAGAGCAGGGATGTGATCTTGAGGCTCTATAAGGCACTGGTGAGACCACACTTGGAGTATTGTATGCAGTTTTGGGTTCCTTATTTTAGAAAGGATATACAGACATTGGAGAGAGTTCAGAGAATGATTCCAGGAATGAAAGGGTTACCGTATGAGGAACATCTGGCAGCTCTTGGGCTGTATTCCCTGGAGTTCAGGAGAATGGGGGGGGGGGGTGGGATCTCATAGAAATATTCCAAATTTTAAAAGACCTGAGCAGATTAGATGTGGCAAAGTTATTTCCCATGGGGATTCTTGGACAAGAGGACATAACTTCAGGATTGAAGGACATCCATTTAGAACAGAGATGTGGAGAAATTACTTTAGTCAGAGGGTGGTAAATCTGGAATTAGTTGCCACGAGTGGCTGTGGAGGCCAAGTCATTGGGTGCATTTAAGGCAGAAATTGATAGGTTCCTGATTAGCCAAGACATCAAAGGGTATGGGGAGAAGACAGGGGAGTGGGTATGACTGAAAGGTGCTGCATACTCAATGGGCCAAATGGCTTACATCTCCTATGTCTTATGGTCTTATGGTATCAAAGTGTGCAATTGGCGCCTACAACCCCGCAGTTGGGGCTTGTAAAGCACAAATTAAAGCTAGAGCTAAGGCTAATCTAATTTTAAAAGTATGAAACAAATGTGAACAAAATTAATACCATTAATTCATGAACTTATGAAAATTAAAAGGAAGTGCCTTATGAGTGCATATTCCCGGAAGATGGCACCGGGTACAGCAGCTGTGTAATGTGTTCCAAATCGCCATTGTTGTTCTCTGCTTATTTCTCTATTTTTTCAGCACTTCTCCTACAAGAAGCTGAAAGTCACATCAGGTACAATTGCCTGACTCTACTGAACATCTGAAAGACAGCATTCATTTACAATGAGCTGGCTTTCTTCCCCAGGGACCCCCTGCTCTTACAAAGCATGGGAGGTTTATTCATTACAACGACGCCATTTCTGTGGTAGTGTTGGAGGCAAGGAAGAAGAGCCAGCAGGACTCTTGGGTTGAGACAATGTGCTAATTGGTCACCGCTCTCCTGGCTAATGTACAGTCCCTGGACAACAAGCTGTGTTGGCTGACAGCCAGAATCTCCTAGCAGCGGAAACAAAGGACTGCAATGTCTTATCCGTCACTGAGACCTGGTTATTGAAGGAGATACTGGGCCAAACCATCAATCCTACTGGACTCTCAGTGTTTAAAGTGGACAGGTCTAAAGACCCATCTGGGAAAAGGAAAGGGAAGGGGTATGTTTCATGGTCAACAATGCTTGATGCGACCCACATTTAACATGCACACCCTCAAATCATTTTGCTTCCTCAATCTGGAGTATCTTATGCTGTTATGTTGGCCATTCTAGCTACCTAGAGAATTCATGGCTGTCATTATCACTGCCTGTGTATATTCTGCCACAGGCCGATACTGACCTGGCTCTTGAACTATACAAGACCATTTGCCTCCAGGAAACTACACACCCGGAGGCTGCTTTCATCATCACCAGAGAATTTAATCAAGCATCGCTGACTAAAGCTTATCCAAAGTTCTGCCAACGCATCCAGGTGAACACATGGGGAGGAAGCGTACTCAACCACTGCTACTCTCCCTAACGCAACATCTACAAAGTGCTCCTCTGACATTTGGGAAGTCTGATCACTCCTCCATCTTGCTTCTGCCCATGTATAGACCAAAGTCGTAGTGGTCTGACCAATCAGATTACGGGAATGCTTTGATGACATCAGCTGAGGATGTCTCCAGGTACATGGAAGTGGTCACAGACTTCATCCAGAAGTGCATTGAGAACTTTGTTCCCAATAATTGGTCCAGGTCTACCCAAAGCGGAAACCTTGGATTGATAGTTCCGTGCATGTCTCACCGGGCAAGACAAAGCTGTCGCCACTGAAAACCGACGAGCTCAAGGAATGTCACTACGATTTATGAGGAGCCATCATGTTTGTATTAAGCAAAACATTAATACAGGGACAAAATCCAGACACAACTCTGCACCAATGACACACACAGCATATGGCAAGGTCTGCACACCATTTTAGACTTCAAGGGGAAACACAGTGGTGCAGCCAACATCATTGCCTCTCTCCTGGATGAGCTAAATCTTTTTTATGCTCATTTTGAAGTGGTTAACACTGAACCCCTGATGAGAGCTGCTCACACAACAGCAGCTGTGGCTGAAGTGCATAGGTCATTCCAACGCGTCAATAGCCGCAAGGCAGCGGGTTCGAGCGGTATCCCAGGGCGACTACTTAAAGTGTGCATGGCACAGCTGGCTGGTATGTTTGCAGACATTTTTAATCTCTCCCTCTCCCAGTTTGAAGTGCCATCTTGCTTCAAAACATCCACCATTGTCCCTGTAGCAAAGAAAACTGAAGGAACATGTCTGAATGATTGGCGTTCTGTAGCTTTCATCTCAATCATAAGCAAATGCTTTGAGACACTGGTCAAGGGCTACATCTGCAGCACGTTACCACCCACACTGGCCCCCCTACAATTCGACTACCAACACAACTGATCAACAGAGTGCCATAGCCACAATCCTCACTCACCTGAAGAGAGATGCTTGTGTTAGAATGCTGTTCTTGGACTACAGTTCAGCATTCAGCACTACACATGCCCCCCCCCCCCCACCGGCTTGACAAGAAGCTCAGATACCTTGGCCTGCACTCCCCCTTGTGCAGCTGGATCCTGGACTTCCTGTCAGATTGCCAGCAGGTGGGAAGGATGGGCTTCCTCACTTATGCTCTTCTGATCCTCAACACAGGAGCCTCCCCAAGGCTGTGTCCTGAGCCCTCTCCTCGACTCCCTATATACCCATGACTGTGTGGCCACGTACGGCTCCACTCTACTGATCAAACTTGTGGATGACATGACATTGATAGTCCTCATTCCAACAATGATGAGACAGCCTACAGAGGAGAAGCCAACACCCTGCCACAGTGGTGCCAAGAAAACAACCTCTCCCTCAATTTTGAAAAAATGAAGGAGTTGATCATGGATCACGGGATGAACAGAGACAGGCTAACCCCTATTGATGCCAATGGGACTGTAGTTGAGAGGGTGAATAGTTCCAAGTTTCTTGGTGTACACATCACCGAGGATCTCACCCAGACTGTGTGGTGATAAAAGTACAACAGCACCTCTTTCACCTCAGATGGCTGAAGAAGTTCAACATGAGTCCCCATATCCTTGGGAATTTCAGCAGGGACACCATCAACAGCATCCTGACTGGCCGTGTCACCACCTGGTACGGGAACTGTACTACCCTCAATTGCAGGGTACTACATAGACTGGTGCGGACAGCCCAGTAGATCTATGGATGTGAACTTTCCTCTATTCAGGACATCTACAGCAGCAGGTGCATAAAAAGCTCCTGGAGGATCATCAGGGACTCCAGCCACCCCAATCACAAACTGTTTCAGCTGCTTCCTTCTGGCAAATGGTACCGCAACATTTAAGGCCAGGACCATCAGGACAGCTTCTTTCACCAGGCCAACAGATTTGTCAATATGTTGTATTGTATATTGTATTTGACTGTGCATATGCATATACAAAACAATCATGTCTACAATCTTAGTGTTTGGGCAATGTCCTCCCACATTTCCTCACTTTATTGCCTTCTCCCCATATCCTTTCATGCCCTGACTATTCAAGAACCTATCAACCTCTGCTTTAACTGCACCCAGTGACTTAGCCTCCCCTACTGCCTGTAGCAACAAAATCCACAGATTCTCCACCCTCTGGTTAAAGAAATTACTCCTCATCTACATTCTCAATAGTCGTCCCTCTACTTTGAGGCTGTGCCCTTTGTTCCTAGACTCCTCCCACCAAAGGAAATATCACCTCCATGTCCACTATCTAGGCCTTTCAATGAGATTCTTCCCCCTCCCATTCTTCTAAATTCTAGGGAGTGTAGCTGAGAGCCTTCAATCACTGCTCATATGATAGCCCTTTCATTCCCAGGATCATTCTCCTGAACCTCATCTGAACCCTTTCTTAAATAAGGAGCCCCAAACTGCTCACAATACTCCCAAGAGAGGTTTCACCAGTGACTTATACAGTGAACATTACATCCTTGCTTCCTCATCAGATTCAACCTGCAAATTAACCTTTAGGGAATCCTGCATGATGACTCCCAAATCCCTTTGCACCTTGAATTTTTTTCAACTTTTTTCCCCATTTAGAAAACAGCCTGTGATTTTATTCCTTCTACCAAAGTACATGACCCTACCCTTCCTCACACTGTGTTTCATCTGCCACCTCTTTGCCCATTCTCCTGATTCATCTAAGTCCTGCAGCCTCTCTGCTTCTTCATCACTACCTCCCCCTCTGTCTATTTTTGCATTGTCCACAAACTTGGCCACAAAGCCATCACTTCCAAAATCCAAATCATTAATATGGAATGTGAAAAGAACCAGTCCCAACACAGACCCCTGTAGAACAGCACTAATCACTGGCGGCCAATCTGAAAAGGTTCCCTTTATTCCCACTCCTGCTGATCAGCCAATGCTCCATCCATACTAGTATCTTGCCTGTGATACCCTGGGCTCTTATGTTGTTTAGCAGCCTCACGTGTGGCACCTTGTCAAAGTCCTTCTGAAAATCAGAGTACTCAACATCCACCAATTCTCCTCTGTCTTTGAAGAATTCCAACAGATTATCAGGTAAGATTTTTCTTTAAGGAAATCATGCTGACTTTGGCCTATTTGTGCCTCCAAGTATCCCAAAACCACATCCTTAACAACTTACTTCAACATCTTCCAAAGCACTGAGATCAGGCTGATCGGCCTATAATTTTCTTTCTTCTGCCTCCTTCCCTCCTTGAAGAGTGGAATTACATGAAAGATTGCTAAGGGTATTGGGGAGACTTTAAACTAGAATTACGGGGGGGGGGGGGGTGGAACTGAACTGAAAACATAGAAAACCTACAGCACAATACAGGCCCTTCGGCCCACAATACTGTGCTGAACATGTACATACTCTAGAAATTACCTAGGGCTGCCCATACCCCTCTAGCTGGCAGCCTATTCTATGCACTCACCACTCTCTGTGTAGAAAACTTACCCCTGAAATCTCCTCTGTACCTGCTTCCAAGGACCGTAAAACTGTGCCCTCTCATGTTAGCCATTTCAGCCCAGGGAAAAAGCCTCTGACTATCCACACGATCAATGCCTCTCATCACCATAGGCACAACCACTGTCGCTTCCCCCGGGTAGGCTGTCCTTCCCCTCCCCCCCCCACAGTACTCAAACAGTACTGTTAACAAGAATTTATTGTCAAGGGGTTCAGCTACGGGGTACTCTCTAGTACCTGTCTCTTCCCCTTCCCTCTCCTGACTGTGACCCATTTCTCTGTCTCCCATGGCCCCGGAGTGACCACCTGCCTGTAACTCCTCTCTATCACCTTCTCACTCTCCCTGACCAGACGAAGGTCATCGAGTTGCATCTCCAGCACCCTAACATGGATGAAAGGGAGGTTGGCTCACAAATAGAGAAAGCTTGGAGACAGTGGAAAGGGAGGATAGGCAGGTGATGGAGAAAGGATGTGCTCAGTCCAATGGTTTGAGATGTGTCTATTTTATTGCGAGGGGTATCATGAATAAAGCAGATAAGCTTAGAATATGGATCAGCACTTGGAACTATGATGTTGTGGCCATTACAGAGACTTGGATGGTGCAGGACTGCCAAGAATGGCTACTTCAAGTGCCAGGCTTTAAATGTTTTAGGAAGGATAGAAAAGGGAGGCAAAAGAGGTGGGAGCGTGGCACTGTTGATCAGAGGTAGTCACAGCTGCAGAAAATGAGTAAGTCATGGAATGGTTGTCTACAGAGTCTCTGTGGGTGGAAGTTAGGAATAGGAAGGGGGTCAATAACTCTTCTGCTGTTTTTTAAGGACCATCCAATAGTAACAGGGACATCGAGGAGCAGATAGGGAGCCAGATTCTGGAAAGGAGGAATAATAACAGGGTTGTTGTGGTGGGAGAATTTGATTTCCCAAATATTAATTGGCATCTCCCTAGAGTGAGGGGTTTAGATGGGGTAGAGTTTGTTAGGTGTGTTCAGGAAGGCTTCTTGACACAATATGTAGATAAGTCGACAAGAGGAGAGACTGTACTTGATCTGGTATTGGGAAATGAACCTGGTCAGGTATCAGGTCTCTCAGAGGGAGAGCATTTTGGAGATAGTGATCACAATTCTATCTCTTTTACCATAGCACTGAAGAGGGATAGGAACAGACAAATTAGGCAAACGTTTAATTCGAGAAAGGAGAAATATGAGGCTATCAGGCAGGAACTTGGAAGCATAAATCAGGAACAGATGTTCTCAGGGAAACGTATGGAAGAAATGTAGCAAACGTTCAGGGGATATTTGCATGAGGTTCAGTGTAGGTAAGTTCCAATGAGACATGGAAAGGATGGTAGGGTACAAGATCCGTGGTGTACAAAGGCTGTTGTAAATCTAGTCAAGAAGAAAAGGAGAGCTTACGAAAGGTTCAAAAAAGTAGGTAATGATAGGAATCTAGAAAATTATAAGGCTAGCAGGAAGGAGCTTAAGAATGAAATTAGGAGAGCCAGAAGGGGCCATGAGAAGGCCTTGGCAGAAAGGAATAAGGAAAACCCCAAGGCATTCTACAAGTATGTGAAGAGCAAGAGGATAAGACATGAGAGAATAGGACCAACCAAGTGTGACAGTGGAAAAGTGTGTATGCAACCGGAGGAGATAGCAGAGGTACTTAATGAATGCTTCAGTATTCACTATGGAAAGGGATCTTAGTGATTGTAAGGGTGACTTGCAGTGGACTGAAAAGCTCCAGAATGTAGATATTAAGGAAGAGGATGTGCTGGAGCTTTTGGAAAGCATCAAGTTGGATAAGTTACCGGGACCAGATGGGGTGTACCCCAGGCTATTATGGGAAGTGAGGGAGGAGATTGCTGAGCCTCTGGTGATGATCTTTGCATCATCAATGAGGATGGGAGAGGTTCTGGAGGATTGGAGGGTTGCGGATGTTGTTCCCTTATTCAAGAAAGGGAGGAGGGATAGCCAGGAAATTATAGGCCAGTGCGTCTTACTTCAATGGTTGGTAAGTTGATGGAGAAGATCCTGAGAGGCAGGATTTATGAATATTTGGAGAGGCATAATATGATTAAGAATAGTCAGCATGGCTTTGTCAAAGGCAGGTCATGACTTATATAACCATATGAGAATTACAGCATGGAAATAGGCCATCTCGGCCCTTCTAGTCCTTGCTGAATGCTTATTCTCACCTAGTCCCACCGACCTGCACTCAACCCATAACCCTCCATTCCTTTCCTGTCCATATATCTATCCAAATTTTTTTAAATGACAATATTGAACCTTCCTCTACCACTTCTACTGGAAGCTCGTTCCACACAGCTACCACTCTCTGAGTAAAGAAGTTCCCCCTTGTGTTACCCCCAAACTTTTGCCCCTTAACTCTCAACTCATGTCCTCTTGTTTGAATCTCCCCCACTCTCAATGGAAAAAGCCTATCCACATCAACTCAATCTATCCCCCTCAACCTTCTACGCTCTAAAGAATAAAGACCTAACTTGTTCAACCTTTCTCTGTAACTTAGGTGCTGAAACCCAGGTAACATTCTAGTACATCTCCTCTGTACTCCCTCTATTTTGTTGACATATTTCCTATAATTCAGTGACCAGAACTGTACACAATACTCCAAATTTGGCCTCACCAATGCCTTGTAATAATTTTAACATTACATCCCAACTCCTATACTCAACGCTCTGATTTATAAAGACCAGCATACCAAAAGCTTTCTTCACCGCCCTATCCACATGAGATTCCACCTTCGGAGAACAATGCACCATTGTTCCTAGATCACTCTGTTCTATTGCATTCCTCAATGCCCTACCATTTACCATGTATGTCCTATTTTGATTAGTCCCACCAAAATGTAGCACCTTACACTTATCAGCATTAAACTCCATCTGCCATCTTTCAGCCCACTCTTCTAACTGGCCTAAATCTCTCTGCAAGCTTTGAAAACCTACTTCATTATCCACAATGCCACCTATCTTAGTATCATCTGCATACTTACTAATCTAATTTACCGCCCCATCATCCAGATTATTAATGTATATGACAAACAACATTGAATCCAGTACAGATCCCTGAGGCACACCACTAGTCACCGGCCTCCAACCTGACAAACAGTTATCCACCACTACTCTCTGGCATCTCCCATCCAGACACTGTTGAATCCATTTTACTACTTCAATATTAATACCTAACGATTGAACCTTCCTAACTAACCTTCTGTGCGGAACGTTGTCAAAGGCCTTACTGAAGTCCATATAGACAACATCTGCTGCTTTATCCTCGTCAACTTTCCTCATAACCTCTTCAAAAAATTCAATGAGATTTGTCAAACATGACCTTCCATGCACAAATCCATGTTGACTGTTCCTAATCAGACTCTGTCTATCCATATAATTATATATACCATCTCTAAGAATACTTTACATTAATTTACCTACCACTGATGTCAAACTTACTCTTAATTGCTAGGTTTACTCTTAGAACCCTTTTCAAACGATGGAACCACATGAGCAATAAATCAATCCTCCAGCACAATCCCCATATCTAATGACATTTGAATTATTTCTGTCAGAGCCCCTGCTGTTTTTGCACTAACTTCCCTCAAGGTCCTAAGGAATATCCTGTCAGGACTCAGAGATTTATCCACTTTTATATTCCTTAAAAGTGCCAGTATTTCCTCTTCTTTAATCGCCATAGTTTCCATGACTACCCTACTTGTTTCCCTTACCTTACACAATTCAATATCCTTCTCCTTAGTGAATACCAATGAAAAGAAATTGTTTAAAATCTCCCCCATCTCTTTTGGCTCCACAAATACCTGTCCACTCTGATTCTCTAAGGGACCAATTTCATCCCTCACTATCCTTTTGCTATTAATATAACTATAGAAACCCTTTGGATTTATTTTCACCTTACTTGCCAAAGCAACCTCATATCTTCTTTTAGCTTTTCTAATTTCTTTCTTAAGATTCTTTTTACATTTTTCATATTCCTCGAGCACCTCATTTATTCCATGCTTCCTATATTTATTGTGGATCTCTCTCTTTTTCTGAACCAAGTTTCCAAGATCACTTGAAAATTATGGTTGTCTCTAACTTTTAACCTTTCCTTTCAACCTAACAGGAACATAAAGATTCTGTTCCCTCAAAATTTCACTTTTAAATGACCTCCATTTCTCTATTACATCCTTCCCATAAAACAAATTGTCCCAATCCACTCCTTCTAAATCCTTTCGCATCTCCTCTAAGTTATCCTTTCTCCAAACAAAAATCTCAACCCTGGGTCCAGTCCTATCCTTCTCCATATTTATGTTGAAACTAATGACCTTGTGATCACTGAACCCAAAGTGCTCCCCAACACATACCTCCGTCAACTGGCCTATCTCATTCCCTAACAGGAGATCCTCCATTGCCCCTTCTCTAGTTGGTGCCTTTATGTATTGCTGCAAAAAACTATCCTGCACACATTTTACAAACTCCAAACCATACAGCCCTTTTACAGAATGGGCTTCCCAGTCTATGTGTGGAAAATTAACATCTCCCACAATCACAACCTTGTGCTGACTACAAATATCTGCTATCTCCCTACAAATTTGCTCCTCCAATTCTCGCTGCCCATTAGGTAGTCTATAATACACCCCTATAAGTGTTACTACACTTTTTCCATTCCTCAATTCCACCTAAATAGCCTCCCTAGATGAGCCCTCTAATCTATCCTGCCAGAGCATCGCTGTAATATTTTCTCTGACAAGCAATGCAACACCTCCCCCCTTGCCTCTCCGATTCTATCACACCTGAAGCAACAAAATCCAGGAATATTTAGTTGCCAATCACACCCCTCCTGCAACCATGTTTCACTAATATCTGCAACATCATATTTCCAGGTATCAATCCATGCTCTAAGCTCATTCACCTTTCTTTCAATGCTCCTAGCATTAAAATAAGTGCATTTAAGGAATACTCCACGTCTTACTCTCTGTTTATCCCTAATGGTGCAAACAACTTTGCTATCTTTTTCTTCCTTCTCCCCTACATCTTCCTTCTGAGCACTCCCCTTTTCTATCACCTGCCTATCCTCCCTCACACACTTTCTGCAAACTTTCTCTATTTGTGAACTAACCTCCTCTCCCCTAGGCTCTTCAGTTTGATTCCCACCCCTGCAGCCAATCTAGTTTAAAGTCTCCCCAGTAACCTTCACAATCTCCCCGCCAGGATATTGGTCCCCCAAGGATTCAAGTGCAACTGGTCCCTTTTGTACAGGTCACACCTGCCCCAAAAGACATCCCAAAGATCCAGAAACTTGACTCCCTGCCCCTGGTGCAGATGTGGATGTCCGGAAGCTAGGAGACTCCAGGACCTCCCACATCCAACACTGAGAGCAACAATGACGAATGAGTGTGATGAATCCACACTCAGGTTGGAGGAACAACACCTTATATACCGGCTGGGTAGCCTCCAACCTGATGGCTTGAACATTGACTTCTCTAACTTTCGTCAATGCCCCTCCTCACCTTCTTACCCCATCCCTGACATAGTTGTTTTTTTTTCTCTCTCTCTGCCCATCACTCTGCCTGTTCTCCATCTCCCTCTGGTGCTCCCCCCCTTTCTTTCTCCCGAGGCCTCCTGTCCCATGATTCTTTCCCTTCTCCAGCTCTGCATCACTTTCGCCAATCCCCTTTCCAACTCTTAGCTTCATCCCACCCCCTCTGGTCTTCTCCTATTATTTCGCATTTCCCTCTCCCCCCACTACTTTTAAATCTCTTAGTGTCTTTCCTTTCAGTTAGTCCTGACGAAGGGTCTCGGCCCGAAACTTCGACAGTGCTTCTCTTATAGATGCTGCCTGGCCTGCTGTGTTCCACCAGCATTTTGTGTGTGTTGTTTGAATTTCCAGCATCTGCAGATTTCCTCGTGTTTGCACTGAGAACAAGTTGCCCTCACACTCATAAATCCCCCTTTCCTCAAATAACAAGAAAAATTGAAAACAAACCTACCTTGCCTCGCCTGTTTTTGCCTAAACCCGTTGAGCCCAAGCCCTTAAGCCTTCACTCTGCTCCTGGCTCACTCCACTGCCCGCAAACAAAGTATAAGGCTGTGTTCCTTTTAGATCTCCCGCGCTTCACTGCCGGACGTCACACGCCTGCGCAGTTCCGCCTCTCTTAACACCGACGAGAAGAAAACATCAAAATGGCTCACTCAGCTCCCCCGTTCTGATTCTCAGACTTTCTTCTCCAAATTAGACCCTATCTCAAGACATAACCCAAGAGATTCACAAAATCCAAGATGTTAGCAGTTAGCTGCACGGTCTTGGGACTATTAGGGCAAGGGGATGGCCCTGGCACTTTAATATATTCAGGGACTTCTAAGGGGTGTTTTTGCATTTCAGAAGTCTGATTATATTAACTTTAATTATTGTTTGTATCCTACAGTGCCTTGGCCATGTTTTGTATCATGTTGTAGAAGCGATCATCTGTTGTGAAAGATTATCATGTAATGATAAAAAGGAGGGAATGATGAATTTTTAAGGGTGTGGGGGAGGTAGGGAATGATTTTTAGAACTTTGCACTTTGTCAGGATGATTTGTGTAATACTCGCTCTGCGTGACAGCTGACTTCTGCATACCTGTGAAACCAGAAAGAAGACAACTTCCTTCAGTTTGCATATATTCTGTAATTATTAACAACTCTTTGAATGGTTTCAAGGCCAATGCTGTACTAACTAAGTTAGAGGTCTGAAATGAGCCACCCATAGGAGAGGAACACTGTCCCTCTGTTGTGTGGCTCCACACCTCTCGCCGGCTGAGCTTGAGAAAATAAAATGAAGCCAGGGATAAAGTTATAAATTATTTACTGTGTGGTTACTGGTCCGGTGGATTTAAGTTTACAAAGTGAGAAAGAACAGCCCACCAAGGAAACATTAACTGTTCCAAGACAATCACACCAGCAGCCATGTCATACCCAGCAACATCATGTGAAGAAAAGGGGGCAGCTCCCTGAGCCAGAGAGACAGGCCTTTTAGATCAACATCCAGGCTTATGGTCAAATACTCAACTTCACAAATCCTATATATCAGCTATTGAAACAAACACAGAGTTTGTCTAGGTACAGTACACAGATTGTCATTTTAGTAAGTCTGTCCTCCTCTGCCACCCCTTCAGGCCGTGAGTTCCAGGTTCCACACGGCCTCTGGGTGAGATCTCAGGGAAGTAGTAGAGGAGACTTTTCCTCCATTCAATGTTCCAGCTTGTTCCAGCCCTTTCCAGCTTCTTTCCTCATTCCTTCATCTTTCCAGTTTCAACTTTTGTTTGTGATGGAGAATTCCACAAGTTCACCACTTTCTTTGGAGAAGCAATCTTCCCTCATCTCAATTCCACATCTCCTACCCACTATCCTTACAGTGGGATCCCTGCTCTGAATTCCCCAGCCCACAAGAACACCGTCTTGTACTTCCGATGAGGTAGTGCAAGACGGCAGCACAGCACAGAGCGCTGACATATAACCCTCCTTTTTCGCTTTCTTTAGGGCTCATAGACGGTCTTAATCCAAGGTTGAGTTAGAGAAAGATCTAACTAAAGACATGACATCAAGAAAAGATCCAAATTCAACCAAGAAACAAGATACCAGCAGATGACACCAAGCTAGTAATTCATCCGAGGAAATAGCTATGCTAGTTAAGCAAACAATGGCAACAGAGATGGAATTGTTGCAAGAAATGGTAGCCCACACGCTAAAGGAGTCCCCATCCAGAAGTATATGGCAGAGAATGGTAACATTCTTCGGTCATTAAAGGAGCAAGCGGATATTCATGCTAAAAAATTTAGCATGGTCCTTCAACAAAATAGACAATTTTCAGGTTAGCTTACGCAAAAATGTGAGAGATACTAGCTCCTGTCTCATGGAGGTGACTAAGTTACAGAAGAAGCTAGGCAACTTGAAGGACAGATACAGGAGAAACAATGCAGTTGGTCAACTTACCAATGGGCACTGAGGGCGACGATCTGAGAGGTTACCTCCAGGAGTGGCTGCCTAACTGGATTCCAGCGTTCAACAACTCCCACAGCACTCAATTGGAGATCGATAGGGCACATAGGATCTTTTCCAACGACACCTCAAGACTACGGACCATGGTCTTTAGGCTTCTACGGTACACTGGCTGATAGGCTATCCTGGAGGGCGTGAGGAAAGCCAAACCTGCTCTCTCTGATGGCACCCAGATGCAGTTCTTCACCGACTACAGCCCCGGTACGGCGCAGAAATGGCAGGGATATAAGGAGATCCACGCTAAGCTTCGAGAGAAGGGAATTGTCTTGTTCCTCATATACCCGGCGATTTTGAGAGTGAATATCAAGGGCATGAAGATGTCGTTTAACTCGGCAGAGGAAGCAAAAGAAGCTCTGAAATCATCGGTGCTGGGCGATATGGAAGAAGACCCTGGGCAAAGTCCACACGTCCCTCAGGAGGAGATGGAACTGCATTAAGAGCTCGGACCAGCCTGTATGCGCAATGTAACAGGCACGAGCAAGTTAACGTCCCTGGTGTGAAGTCTTTTGCTTATTCTTGTATTGGAAAGTAATTTGATGCACATTTATATTTGGCTAATTAAGCGGCCAGTTTGTTTCTGAGTATTGCATGTCAGAGTTTTAAAGTAATGGCTCAGCTAACTTGTTAGTATAATGATAACATTGTAAGGTGATATATAAGTTCGCAAAGAATATACTTTTACTTGCTGTTGGCATCTTGATTATATGTTATACTATATTTGAGACGGGAATGGTTTTAATTATGTAGGTTAACAGGATTGACCAGGTTTTTTTCTTGTCTCTTTGATATGACCTTTCTAATGTGTTGGTGTTGGGGTGGGCTGCGGTTAATGTTCAGTGTCTGACATTGCTAAGTGACACTCACAGACGTTATAAAGTAAAGGGTTGTATGTGGGGGTGATGGGAGGAGGGTGGGAAGGGGGTAACTCAGGGGTCCACCACCCTGATCCACAACACTGATCCAGGGGAAGATGAGCAACACAGATAAATTAGAAAATCTTACTATTGTCTCATTTAATGTTAAAGGATTAAACTCTCCCTACAAGCATTCAAAGGTTTTGGATTTCTTACTCATGAAGAAAATAGATATCACACCTTTACAGGACACACATCTTAAACCTAGTGGCATTCCCAGGGTTCAAAACCGCTTTTATAAACCCATTGTGGCATCAGCTGATGGTACTCATACGAAAGGAGTTATGATATTAATGAGCCATAGTATCAATTGAAAGGACAGACTCCAACAATGAAGGGCGTCTAGCTTTTTGCTGTACATCCATTCAGGGTAAAAAAGTTGCATTCATTAGCCTATATGCCCCAACTATATTCGAGGTTGAATTTTTCCCCTCAATTACCTCACAATTATTGAAGTTAAGTGATTACCAACTATACGTTGTTTCAGACATGAATGCTTTGGTAAACAATAACCTCGATAAATCTTCCTCAACTATATCGAGCTCTCAAGAACCTGCTTCCAAAGCACTTAACCTTTTTCTAATGGATTTAAATTTAACTGATGTGTAGAGGGTGCTGATGCACCATCAATAACCCTCTCTGAGACCTAAAGGCGAGATATTGGCTTTTATTGACTGGAAGAAGGAACAAGCAGTGGTTGACCACCATACTACATCCTGGAGACTGAGAGGCCGGGCTCAGACCTCAATCGCCTTTATACCGGGGTCTGTGGGAGGAGCCACAGGAGCAGTCAGTGGGGGGGGGGGGGGCGAGTCCAGACAGGTATATGTAGTTCACCACAGTCAGCAGGGCGCATGTCCAGACAGGTATATGTAGTTCACCACAGTCAGCAGGGGGCGTGTCCAGACAGGTATATGTAGTTCACCACAGTCAGCAGGGGGCATGTCCAGACAGGTATATGTAGTTCACCACAGTCAGCAGGGGGCATGTCCAGACAGGTATATGTAGTTCACCACAGTCAGCGGTGGGGGGGGGGGGACGTGTCCAGACAGGTATATGTAGTTCACCACAGTCAGCAGGGGGCATGTCCAGACAGGTATATGTAGTTCACCACAGTCAGCAGGGGGCATGTCCAGACAGGTATATGTAGTTCACCACAGTCAGCAGGGGGCATGTCCAGACAGGTATATGTAGTTCACCACAGTCAGCAGGGGGCATGTCCAGACAGGTATATGTAGTTCACCACAGTCAGCAGGGGGGCATGTCCAGACAGGTATATGTAGTTCACCACAGTCAGCAGGGCGCATGTCCAGACAGGTATATGTAGTTCACCACAGTCAACAGGGGGCATGTCCAGACAGGTATATGTAGTTCACCACAGGCGCATAATCCATCTGCTAAAGACTATACCTTCTTCTCCACAAGACATAAAATTTTCTCTCAGATGGATTACATTCTTATATCCTCTGGTTTGCTGCCTTTGCTACACTCAATAGAATTTTGGCTCAGACATCTATCTGATCACAACCCAGTTATATCTACTTTTAATTATGGCAAAATCAAAAATAAGGCTACTAGGTGGAGGTTTAACTCCACCCTTCTAAAAAACAACAAATTTCTATCACAACTGAGAACAAAACTGACGGAATTTATAAATTTAAATAAAAATAGTGTCTCGGATGTGACAGTGATTTGGGCCTCCATCAAGGGTTTCTTATGAAATAACACCATATAGTTCAGTTCCCACCTACATAAAAGCCGGCTTCAAAAGATTTCCACCCTAGAAGGACAACGTAAGGTTTTGGAGAATGATCTCAAAAGGAGATACACCATAACAAAAGAAAACAAGCTCAAAACAAAACAAGCAGAATTAAATGATTTATTAAGAAGCAGGGCAGAATATACGATCCATATAACCAAACGTAAGTATTATGCAGAAGGCAGCAGACCGAGCCATCTTATGGCCCTTACGCTCAAACAACAGGAAGCTAAAAGGTCTTTACCAGCAATTAGATGTGCTAAACGTGGAGTAGTATCTACAACAGAGGAAATAAATGAGACATTCAAGAATTACTTTAAAGAACTGTATACAAGTGGCTCAGTTCCTTCTGAGAATGACTTCACCAATTTTTTTAGTGGATTAGACCTCCCTACATTGTCATTAGAGGACACCAAAACTCTAGACTCTCCTATTACACGGGATGAGCTACTCAGAGCAGTCAAAGCTCCAAATAAGGGCTGTACGCCAGGTATAAACAGCATACCTGTGGAACTTTACCCAGCACTTTGAGATATTCATGGACCAGTATGGTTAGAAACATTAAATTATGCTATTGGAAATGGCTCTTTCCATTAGATTTCTAAACACAGCCCTGATCACAGTTATACTCAAGCCCGGTAAGGACCCCTTGGAGTGTGCCAATCACCGTCCAATCTCCTTGATAAATGCCGGCCTCAAGATATTTTCCAAAGTCTTAGCCAGTAGACTTGAGGCAGTAGTTGGGAAAATAATTGGCCCAGATCAAACAGGCTTTATCAGGGGACATCTCGCATTTGATACTATTTGCCAGCTCTTACACATACTGAGTGCAACACATAAAGTCCC
Organism: Hypanus sabinus; assembly: GCF_030144855.1. Taxonomy (NCBI): domain Eukaryota; kingdom Metazoa; phylum Chordata; class Chondrichthyes; order Myliobatiformes; family Dasyatidae; genus Hypanus; species Hypanus sabinus. The sequence goes on along the minus strand of NC_082724.1, from coordinate 61,591,367 downwards.
GCCTGCCTGTGGCTGCTATTTCTAGATGCTGAAAAAGCGTTCGATCAGTACTCTTACAGAACTAACAGGGGTACAATTACCAATGAACCCCACTGTACATCTTCTAAATGAAGACTCCCACCTTTCCCTTATGTTAAGTTTAAGTTTGTAATGCTTTGCTATGTTACCTGATAATTACACACGTATTGCTTTAAGCTGTATAATCAATAGTTAAGACAAAAATTTTGCTGTTTCAACAAAATTTTTCTTAAAAGGAGAGAGGTGTGACGAGATCTGAAGGATTATTCTAAAGTGGACTGTTCCTTTAAACAAGAGAGAGAGGAAGTGAACAGCTTGTGAGCTAATTCAGCAGCAGGGACAGAAAGTCTGTGAATTGCCTTGGAAACTGAATGGTGGAGCTATATGATGGACAGCTCGTGTTCCGCACTGGAGACATGGAGAAAGCGGCCAGTGAGTGAGTGGGCCAGTGAAGGAGTTGAGATTTGAGGCTTTGACTCGAGAGATTCTGGCAGTTTTGGCAGTTGGACTGTGCAATCAAGTCAATCAAGATTTGAAAAGCTCAGCAGAAAGCCATTGATTAGACAATCAAGATTTAAATAGCTCAGACTCAGCAGAAAGCAGCTGATTGGGCAATTGAGGTCAGGTGACCAAGCAGTTTGAAAAGCTCAAACAAATAAATAGAGGGTTACCTCAAGTGGAGCGGCCTGTGGAAAGCGGCCAGTGAAGGAGTGGAGATTTGAGGATTTGACTCGGGAGGCTTCGACGAGAAGAGGCTGAGGATGAGCTTCATTCCAAGTGAGGTAAGGCTGGGTAAGTTCCTTTTGAAGGAGAAAGTTTCAAAAGTTGAGGCAAGTATTGGGTAGGTCATGGCAGCAGAGCCCTGTGGTTTGTTCATTCTGCAGCATGTGGGAAATCAGGGATACTTCCAGTGTCCCTGATGACTATGTGTGCAGGAAGTGTGTCGAACTGCAGCTTCTAGCAGACCGCATTGAGCATATGGAGCTGTGATTGGATTCATACGGGACCATCCGTGATGCTGAGAAAGTCGTGAATAACATGTTCAGTGAGTTGGCCACACCGCAGGTAGAGGCTACACAGGCAGAAAGGGAAGGGGTGGCCACCAGACAGCGTAGCAGTAGGCAGGTAGTGCAGGAGTCCCCTGAGGTCATCTCCCTCCTAAACAGATGTACTATATTGGATTTCATTGCACCATGGGTGGCTCTGCAGCACAGGAGGGAAGGAAAAGGAGTGGGAGAGCTATAGTGATAGGGGATTCGATTGTAAGGGGAATAGATAAGCATTACTGCGGCTGCAAACGAGACTCCAGGATGGTATGTTGCCTCCCTGGTGCAAGGGTCAAGGATGTCTCTGAGCGGCTGCAGGACATTTTGGAATGGGAGGGTGAACAGCCAGTGGTCATGGTGCACATAGGTACCAACGATATAGGTAAAAAACGGGATGAGGTCCCACAAGGTGAATTTAGGGAGTTAGGAGATAAACTAAAAAGTAGGACCACAAAGGTAATAATCTCTGGATTACTACCGGTGCCACGTGCTAGTCAGAGTAGAAATAGGAGGATATTTCAGATGAATACGTGGCTTGAAAACTGGTGCAAGGGGGAGGGATTCAAATTTCTGGGGCATTGGAACCAGTTCTGGGGGAGGTGGGACCAGTATAAACAGGATGGTCTGCACCTGGGCAGGACTGGACCCAATGTCCTAGGGGGAGCGTTTGCTACTGCTGTTCAGGAGGATTTAAACTAATGTGGCCACAGAATTACTAAAGACGGGGCAACCCCTCTGCCCGCTAAGGTAGATGCGGTCCGCCACTTCCCCCAACCCACCACGATCAAAGGCCTTCAGGAATTCGTAGGTATGGTCAATTTCTACCACCGCTTCCTCCCTTCAGCTGCCTGGATCATGCGCCCCCTGTTCGCCCTGATGTCAGGTCTGAGCAAGGATATTACCTGGGACGAGGAGTCCGCCGCCGCTTTCGTTCAAACGAAGGAAGCTTTGGCGAACGCTGCAATGCTAGTACATCCCAGAATGGACGCCCCTACCACCCTCACAGTGGACGCATCTAACACGGCAGTCGGTGGGGTGCTGGAGCAACTCATCGCAGGTCGCTGGCAACCCCTGGCGTTTTTCAGCAAACACCTGCGACCACCCGAGCTCAAATACAGTGCTTTCGACCGGGAACTGTTGGCGCTCTACCTGGCAATCCGGCATTTCAGGTACTTCCTAGAAGGTCGGCCCTTCACCGCGTTCACGGACCACAAACCGCTTACCTTTGCGTTTACGAAAGCGTCCGACCCCTGGTCGTCCTGCCAGCAACGCCACCTGTCCTACATCTCTGAATACACGACGGATGTCCGGCACGTCTCGGGTAAGGACAATGTCGTAGCGGATGCACTCTTTCGCTCTACCGTTCATGCCCTTTCCCAAGGGGTAGACTTTGAGGCACTGGCAGAGGCGCAGCAGGCAGATGAGGAGATTCCGAGTTACAGAACCGCAGTCTCCGGTTTGCAGCTCCAGGACCTCCCCGTAGGCCCGGGTGAGAGGACCCTACTCTGTGACGTCGCCACCGGCCAGCCCCGTCCCGTCGTCCCGACAGCCTGGCGGCGCCGTGTTTTCGACTCCATTCATAACTTGACGCATCCCTCCATCCGGACGACTGTCCGGATGGTTTCCAGCAGGTTCGTTTGGCACGGACTCCGCAAACAGGTCAGTGAATGGGCCAAAACGTGCATGCACTGCCAGACGGCCAAGGTGCAGCGGCACACCAAAGCCCCACCGCAGCAGTTCCATCCCGCCCACCGGCGTTTCGACCACATTCATGTGGATATCGTGGGCCCCCTGCCAGTGTTGCGCAGAGCGTGGCACCTCCTGACTATCGTGGACCGGTTCACAAGATGGCCAGAGGCGGTCCCGCTCACTGACACCACCTCCGAATCTTGCGCCCGAGCCCTGATCACCACCTGGATATCTCGCTTTGGTGTACCGGCCCACATTACCTCCGACAGAGGCACCCAGTTCACCTCCAGCCTGTGGTCAGCTATGGCCAGCCTTTTGGGGACTCAGCTGCACCACACAACTGCCTACCACCCACAGTCGAACGGGCTAGTGGAGCGTTTCCACCGTCACCTGAAGTCGGCCCTCATGGCCCGCCTGCGAGGTGCCAACTGGGCGGACGAGCTTCCCTGGGTCCTACTCGGCATCCGCACAGCGCCCAAGGACGACCTGCACGCCTCGTCGGCCGAGTTGGTATACCGCGCGCCCCTGGTCGTCCCCGGGGAGTTCCTACCAGCCCCACGGGGGCAAGAGGAAGATCCCGCAGCAGTCCTGGGCAGACTACGCGAGAAGCTCAGTAACCTGGCCCCCATACCCACTTCACAGCACAGGCGGAACCCGACCTGCGTACCCAAAGACCTGCAGAACTGTAAGTTTGTGTTTGTACGAAAGGGCGGGCATCGGCCACCGCTGCAGCGGCCATACGAGGGGCCGTTTATGGTGCTCCGGAACAACGGGTCCACGCTCGTGCTGGATGTTGGGGGGAAAGAGGAGGTTTTCACGGTGGACCGCCTCAAACCAGCCCATGTGGACCTGGCGCAACCGGCCGAGTTTCCAGCACCTCGGCGCAGAGGCCGACCTCCCAAGCAGGTTCTGGCCCAGACTGTGGACATTGGGGGGTGTATCACCGGTTCTGGGGGGGGGGGGTGTTATGTGGCGACCCATTTCCTGGCACATCGGAACCGGCTCACAATTAGATAGCCTACGGGGGTTTGCGAGCACAGAGCTTTGGAGCCTCTGCGCCACGGGGGGCAGGTTGAGGGAGGCTTAAAAGTGAGGCTGAGGATTTCGAATAAAGTTTTTCCTTCGACTGCAGTTACCGACTCCGTGTCGTAATTTTAGCGCTGCGTGTAGCACACCACTACAATGCAATCTCTCTCTCAATCAGCCCACCTTGCCCGAGGGCTTTTCACGTGGTCTCCATGAGACAATAGTCGCTGTCGTCTTATTCTGTATCCTGGGTGGGACGTGCAATTTGGCACATTTCTCTCTCTCTCTCTCCTACTGGGTCTACTGACCCCCCCCCCCCCTTCGACGGGTGCTCTTGCGATTCTCACAAAGGAGGGGGCTGGGATCATAACACTGCCCACAAGGATATTGGTCACCCTCGGGTTCAGGTGTAGCCAGTCCGTTTTGTACAGGTTGTACCTCCCCCAGAAGAGATCCTAATGATCTATAAATCTGAAACCCTGGCCCTGGCACCAGTCCCTCAGCCATACATCTTCCAAATCATCCTGTTCTTGCTCTCACTGGCACATTGCACAGACAGCAATCCAAAGGTTGTTACCCTGGAGGTCCTGCTTTTCAGCTTTCTACCTAGCCCTTGAAATTCTCTTTAGGACCTCCTCTTTTCCTTCCTATGTCATTGGTATCAATATGTATCAAGACATCCAGCTGCTCTCCTTCCCCCTTTAGAATGTCGTAGACATGTGAGATGCCCCTGATCCTGGCACCTGGGATGCAACATACCATCTGAGTCTCTCTTGTGTCCACAGACTCCTATCTACTCCTCTAACTGTGAAAGCCGCTATCACTACTACATTCCTCTGCCCCCCTTCCGTTCCGAGCCTCAGTGCCAGAGACTTGGTTGCTGTGACTCCCCCCAGTAGGCCAGTTCCCCTTTAGAGTTGTTACAAGTAATTCAGTGTTAATAGTGGTCCTTATGCAATTAGAACAATTTTGGGTTGGACTGTGAATGGACCACTGAAAGGAGCCCATGATCATGGAAGATACTGTGCACAGCCAGAGCCTACAGTTAATAGGATCTGTTTTGAACTTGGATGAGCTTTGGCGGTGGTAGTTCAAAGCAGAGTTCCCTGAATGCAAACAGGATGATCGACCTAGCTTGTCAAGAGATCACAAGTTCATGGAGCTGGTTACCTATTTCACAAAACTGGTGGATGGTCACTGCCAGATTTGTTTACCTTTGAGAAAGAAAGAGATGGCAAATAACAGGAAGATTTCAGAACAGTGTGCTCTCAATCTAAGAAAGAGACTAGAGAAGGATTGGTCATTTTGCACTAACTATATAGCTTCATAAAGGATGTCATTTCCAAAGGTTATGTTAATAGAATGCTAGCAGAGGATCTGGAATGCAGTGATGGGCAAGTCTAGTATATTCCACATCATTGTGTTTATCACCCTGGAAAACGGAAACTTTATGTTGCGTTTGGCCATGGAGTGACTTTTCAGGAAATGTCACTTAATGCTCTGCTTTCACAGGGACCAGATCTTACGAGCTCACTGATTCAATATCTGCCATTGATCACCACTGGTTCTTTTCTAAATCTGGTTATGACTCAAATCAATTTTTCATCAGGCTAAAATGTAGATCTGCTGAGGTTTCTCTGCTGGCTTGATAGTGACCTCAGCCAAGATATGGTGAACAAAGAATGGTGATACATCTCTCTGGAGCAACTTCACCACTGAGCTGTGCCAACTTCACTCAGAAAATATGCAGAGGGCAGTGAAGAATAGTTCAACCACAAGATAGTGGATAAGGTTTTGCATTGTTTCTGTGTTGATGACTGCCTTGTGACAGTGTCCTCTGAGGAAGAAGTGGTGTCTCTCTATCATGACCTTGTATCCATTTATGCTAAAGGTGGCTTTTGACTCACAAAATGGATAAGCAACAGAGATAGTGTGTGAGCTGTGATACTAGAAGAGCAAAGAGAGAAATAAGTGGAGGGTTTAGAACAAGATGTACCTTCAGTGGAGAAAGTACTGGGTGTGCAATGGTGCATTCAGTCTGATACTTCAAGTTTAAGACCATGATTCAAGACAGACCAGAAGGGGGATCCTCTCCACAATTAGTTCCATCTATGATCCTTCGGGAATCTTGAGTCTTTGTCATTGATTGGTTGAATTAATGCTATTAGGATGATAGTATTACCCAAATATTTATACTTATTCCAAGCATTACCAATTTTTATTCCTATTTTTTTTTGATATTATTGACTCCAAGATATCCTTGTATGTGTGGCAGAATAAAAATCTTAGATTAAGTAAAACATATTTACAGAAGCTTAAGAAGGAAGGTGGTTTGGCTTTGCCAAACCTAAGATTTTACTACTGGGCAGTTAATATTCGATATTTAATATTTTGGACACAAGAATCGATTATAGCATCTTGCCTACAATGGGTAAATTTGGACTGTAAATCTGTACAAGATTTTTCATTGTTTTCAATTTTAGGATCTTCGCTTCCTTTTGCTTTATCTAAATTGATTAAACAAGTAACTAATCCCATAGTTAAACATACATTACGAATATGGTTTCAATTTCGTAAATTATTTGGCTTGAATAAGTTTATCTAACTTTTCTTTTCAGCCCTCTTTTATGGCTGTGAATTTTTTAGCTCTGAATCCTTGCCAGAAGGGTTTAGTAGCCATCATTTATAATATGATCATGAAAATACAGCCAAGAGTATCAGAAAAAATTAAGAAGGGATGTGAAAAAGAACTTTTTTGTCTTATATCCACTGAGCAGTGGGAGAAAATTTTACAATTAGTCAATTCTTCTTCTATTTGTGCTAAACATGCCCTAATACAATTTAAGGTTGTACATAGGGCTCACATGTCCAAGGATAAACTTGCTCGATTTTATTCTTATGTTAATCCAACCTGTGACAGATGTCATTCTGAAGTTGCTTCATTGACCCACATGTTTTGATCCTGCCCCTGCTTGCAAAATTATTGGAAAGATATTTTTGGTACTATTTCAACAGTTAAATATCAATCAATATCAAATTGCAACCGTAACCTATTACTGCAATTTTTGGTTTAACAATGGTGGATAATAGTTGTTTATCCCCCTCAGCCCAGCGGATGATTGCATTTGTTACATTAATGGCTAGAAGATCTATCCTATTGAACTGTAAAGAAATTAATCCTCCAACTATATTTCAGTGGTTTTCCCAAACTATCTCTTGTTTGAGTTTAGAAAAAATCAGAAGTGTTATCTTTGACCCTTCGGTTAAATTTGAAGAAACCTGGAGACCATTTATTCAACATTTTCATATGAGCTAAACTGACTTTTCCTAAACCTTACTTTTATTATCCTTAATTATTTGGATGGAGGTTCGGAGTTATTGACGCTACTGTGTATATTTGACATAATGCAATGACCCATGTTGGTTTGGTTTTTTTTTCTTTGTTTTGGAGGGGTTTTTCTCATTTACTCCATTTTTTATAATTACTATGAGTTTGGGAAGTTATTATATATGGATTATCATCTATTTGTATTTATACCTTAACCTATTAATTATGTACTCTCAAGCTCTCTGTATTCATGTTTCATTTATGTTTGCTTAAAATTAATAAAAAGATTTAAAAAAGGAATCTTGAGTCCAATGGTGTTATCTACTAAGAAGATCCTACAAGATCTATGTAAGAAAGAGCTTGGTTAGGATGACACTATATCAACATCAGTTGCTCATAAGTGGACAAGCTAGCTGGAAGACTTCAAGGTTGTTAGATGTTTGAAACCCCTGGATTTTGTGGAAGTTACTGCTGCTTTACAGATGCAGTGGAGATGACTATGGAGCAGTGGCCTACCTATTGTTGCACAACACACATTCTCTGGTGCACAGTGCTTTTATCATGGGATAATCTAAGGCAGCTCCATTGAAGTCAGTTTCCATCCCTCGTATGGCAAGCTGTAAGGACACAATGTGAAGGAAGGAGTTGCACATGCAGCTTCAGGACTCAGTGTTTTGTATTGATAGTACTTCTGTGCTGAAGTATATCAAAAATGAAACTTCAGATTCCAAACCTTTGTTGCAAACAGTATTTCAGAAATTCTTAAGGTCTGACAAGCATCTTAATGGAGGTATGTAAACACTTCAAGCAACCTGGCAGATATGGCCTCTAGAGGTTTGAATGTCAGCATTCCTGAAGAATGAGACATGGGTGTCAGGCCTCAGTATCTTCAGCCTGTGAACACCAATTGCTCTGGAGAACTTCTGTCAGGTGATTTGGAAGCAAGAGGAGTGTTGCAATGAATGCATGCTGATTGAAGAGGAAGTGGATATGGTAACACATACAGTCCCTCTCCTCTTGTTGTCGACCTGTTTGAGGAAGACAATGGCCTGGATTATTAAATTTAAGAACCTGTTCTTGTTTCTAGTCAAAAGAGGAAGCAAGTGAACATCACTCTTGCTCAGTCTGAATTGGGTGAAGAACAAGGGTGTTCTTTGGAGAGAGATGAGAAGACCAAAGGTCAGATCACTCTCAGTGGAGGAGCTCAGAAATGCTGAAATGGAGACCATTGGGTTTTGCCAGATACAGATTTCTAGATGAATTCTCATTTGCAAAGGGGAGAAAGTGTGAAAAGGAACAGCCATATTTTCAAACTCAATCCAGTGCTTGAAGATGGTGTCTTGAGAGCTGGTGGACTGCTTGGTCGGGTAGCCATTCCTGAAGAGTCAAAACTTTGTTATACTGGGAAATGATTTCTTATTTCAGACCACATCCTGAGGCATGTACATCAAGAGGTGGGACCTGGTGGCCATAACCACATTATTGAGGTAGCACCAAAATACCGGATTCCCAGTGCTAGCACAGCCAAAAGAAGAATCCTGTGAATTTTTTGTCAACGTTGCATGCAATTTCAGGATACCAGTGCATGTCAGATCTACCGCTGGACAGGGTCTTTCCAGAAGAACCTCTGTTTACACATGTAGGAGTGGACTACCTTGGACCTCTTGGGATGAAGAGCAAAAGGAGTACAGTGAAAAGGTATGGGGGTCATGTTTACCTGTCTATTTATACGAGCTGTTTACGTTAATGACATGCTGAATTACCGCAGACTCCTGAAGAAGTAGAGGTGCTGTCCTGTTTTCTTTGCAATTATTTATATGATGGGTCCAGGACAGGTCCTCTGAAATAGTGACACCCAGGAATTTAAAGATTCTGATTCTCTGATTACTGGCTCATGGTCCTCTGGTTTCCCTCTCCTAAAGTAATGTTTAGCTTCTCCAATAGTACCTCAGCTGAAGTTTTGGGATCTAAAAAGTATGACTGGAGGTCCTTTTGAATACAATCACTTCCTAAACCAATGAGTACAGTACGTAAAAACATACTCTGCGCTAAAACTGGATCATATTTCAGACCAGGCTCCACTTACTGTGAGGCAAACAGTATTGTTTGCTTCAGATCAAGACCACGTACCAAGAAATTTATGTGGCGTCTCTGTGCTGCATTGGACTTCTTTTTTCAGCTGCCTGTATGGTTCAGTCGCCCCATTCTCCAGATGATGTGAGGAAACGATCTGTCTAAGGGTAGGTAAGTTCAAGTCCGATTGATAACTGTGCAACTGGAGCCCAGGCATAATCACTCATCACTGCATCGCTTATCTCCTCAGGACAGCCTTTCCTATCTGGCGAACAAGGCTAGAAAATGACCAGGCTCACCAACCTGATATTTTAAAGTCTTTGTGCCATGCTGGTGGGACAATTTCCCTCTGAACTAACTGCTGTAGATCACTAGAGTTCATCCTGTTAGGAGCTGACCTTTATATTGAATTGTGGGTTATTGTAATTGCCGTTTTCTTCCTTCGTTGCATCAACAACAGCAGTTGTAGCAACCACTAACTTAGCTCTAACCTGCAGAAGTTCAGACATGCCACTCTTCTCCAGATCACCCAGTTCCTCTCTTCCCAGATGGTGACTGGTTAGGGATATGAGAGACAAACATGCTTTCTTAGCCATGTCCTCTCCTGGGAGCTGAAGGAAGCTACTGAGATCTTTGAGTAATTCACACATTTTCTCACTAATTTCTTCTTGGAGATTCCTGAGCACCTCCATTTTCTTTTCCCTTGGCAGTGGTGCAAGCTATTGTGGTGGCTGTAAGATTACCTGCTGCTGCTGGGATTCTGCAGCCTCTAGCATTCACTGTGCTTAAGTGAATGTACTGCTCCATCAGCCCTCAGTCTCAGCCTCAGCCACACCTTCACCTCAATCAACTCTCACTCTGCTGCTGTTTGAAGTGATTAAGAAAAGGCTGGGTGTGGCCTGGGTGAACTCAATCTGGCAAGGAGATGGTCTACCTGCACACCCATCCCAGCGGCATGCAATATTGAATCAGGTTCGCAGGTCTGGCGAGTGAGACAGTAAATGCACTGACTTTGAATAGCAATATTAATCATTTATTTACAAACATTTAAAATTGGACCAAACATTCATGTTCCCCAAGTTAGAGACACTACCAAGTTGAATACATACATGAACATTCAATGAACATACCTTCCCAATTGTCATGTGGGTCCTTGCCTTAAATAAAGGAAGAGAGAGCAAGCTCCTTCCATGTGCTATTTTATGTACCCAGATACTTGAAACTGGAACTAGGCAACTAACTACTCAATGACAAAAGAACTGCAGTTTCTAAACTAACCAATCACAATGGAAGCAATGTTCGACAATCAGAACAGACATTCCCCCACAAGATATTCCACCCCTTGAAAGTTGCAAATGTGATGATCCAACCCTCAGACTTGTATAACTCTCAAAAACTCCCAATTAAGTTGCCCATAACATACAAGAGCACTGTAAACCCAATAGTCACCTCCCAATACACCACAGTAGTCCACCAGCCCCCTCTTTGTCCCAAAAGGCCACGAGTCGCACCCTGGAATGTAATAGCCAAAAAGCTGGTCCTCCCCACTTAACCAGTCAGTGATGTTACCCGACCCATCAGGAATGTAGTTGTAGTTCACCCACCAGTGAACCAGAGCTGCAGCATTCCACACTACCAGGGTCTTGCGATCACAAGAAAAACGACTAAGACAATCACTCACTGTTAGACGGTACACTGCATTCGGGCACTGCCTCTGACCCTTTCTGTAGCAGGCAGCAATACCGTCACACTCAGTATAGCTCTGCCACTATTGATGCGGTATACCTGCAGTTCTTAATGTCCAGCAGCATCTTCTGATCATAAAAGGACAATATCATCTTTAGTTGGCTCCATAGAGGCCACTGTGTCTGAGTGTACCGCCATCTTACGGGAACTTCTCAAAATCATGGGAAGTTTGGAGTAGAGAGAACTATCCAAAAACATGAAAAGTTTGGAATAGGAAGAATTTGTTTCCTGTGACTTGTGAATCAGAAAATATGGCAATTGCCAAATAAATATCGACGCCCCAAAATGTCGACAGTGCTTTCGGTTAGTCCTGAAGAAGGGTCTCGGCCCGAAACGTCGACATCGCTTCTCCCTACAGTTGCTGCCTGGCCTGCTGTGTTCCACCAGCATTTTGTGTGTGTTGTTGTTTGAATTTCCAGCATCTGCAGATCTCCTCGTGTTTGCTATTATTCTTTCTGAGATCTGGATCACACAGGATGAAACGGTAAGTAAATTGGGTGGATTTGCAGGGTTAACCTGGCAGTGGTGCTCGCGAGCAGTAGAGGGCGCTGACAATCGCTTTCTTCATTCCCGGTCCGGGAACGAGCTGGCGATCCTCGGGAACGCCGTCTATGCCGAGTGGCGACTTCAACGCTTTGCCAAAAGGACTTAGGTTGGTGCAACCTCTTCCTCGTTACTCTAATCTCTCGTCACTTCAGCATTCCAAGTAGTTCCTTTCCTTTGTCTTTTCGCTTTAAACTTGCAATTTGTGGGGATTTCGCATGCGTGTCGGCCCTCGGAGTTTGAACGGACGCTGCTGCAACCGATTCGCCCTATGCCTCATTGAAGCCTCGGTTTCTGAGAATTGTACCACGCCGCCCCGGGTCTAGACTGGTTATAGATAGGTAAACGTAATCCAGCTAGTCCCACTCTCCCTAAAGTTCTCCAAATTCCTACAGATACTTTTCGGAATTACATATCTAACCTATGCGTGTGTGTGAACTTTATGCACTATCTAACCTATGCGTGTGTGTGAACTTTATGCACTATCTAACCTGTGAGTGTGTGTGAACTTTATGCACTATCTAACCTGTGAGTGTGTGTGTAACTTTATGCAATAGCTAACCTGTGTGTGTGTATTAACATTTGCTTGATAAGCCTTAGACCATAAGACATAGGAGCACAATCAGCCCATCAGGTCTGCTCCACGGCTGAGCCTGGATCCCACTCAACCCCATACACCTGTCTTCTCGCCATATCCTTTGATGCCCTGACTGATCAGGAAACAATCAACTTTCGCCTTAAATATACCCACAGACTTGGCTTCCACCACAGTCAAAGGCAGCGCAATCCACAGATTCACAAACACGGGGAAATCTGCAGATGCTGGAAATTAAAGCAACACACACACAATGCTGGTGGAACGCAGCAGACCAGGCAGCATCTATAGGAAGAAGTACAGTCGATGTTTCGGGCCGAGACCCTTTGTCAGGACTCCTGATGAAGGGTCTCGGCCCGAAACGTCCACTGTACTTTTTCTCCTAGATGCTGCCTGGCTTGCTGTGTTCCACCAGCATTTTGTGTGTGTTGTATTCCACAGATTCACCACTTCTGGCTAAAAAAGTTACTCTTTACCTCTGTACTAAAGGGTCACTCCTCAATTTTGAGTCTGTGCTCTCTAGTTGTGGATACCCCCCACCAGAGGAAGCATCCTCTCCACATCCACCCTATTTTGTCCTTTCAACATTCAGTAGGTTTCAATGAGATCCCCATGCATTCTTTTAAATTCCAGTGAGTACAGGCTCAAAGTTGCCAAACACACTTAATATCCTAATCTCTTTATTCCTGGAATCATCCTTGTGAATCTCCTCTGGACTCTCTTCAATGACAACACATCCTTTCTGAGATATGGGGCCCAAAACTGTTGACAATACTTCAAGTGTGGCCTAACAAGTATCTAAAAAAAGGCTCAGAATTATCTACTTGCTTTTATATTCTATTCCCCTTAAAATAAATGCCAACATTGTATTTGCCTTCTTTACCACAGACTCAACCTGTAAATTAACCTTCTAGGAGTCTTGCATGAGGACTCCTCAGTCCCTCTGCACCTCTGATGTTTGAACCTTCTCCCCATCTAGATAATAGTCTGCACTGTTGTTTTTATTACCAAAATGCATTATCATACATTTCCCAACACTGTATTCCATCTGCCACTGTTTTGCCCGTTCTTCCAATTTGTCTAAGTCCTATCGTAGTTACATTGTTTCCTTAGCACTACCTCTCTGTCTATGTTCCACTTGCAAACTTTGCTACAAAGTAATCAATTCCATTATCTAAATCATTGACAAACAATGTGAAAAGCAACGTTCACAATACTGACCTCTGAGAAACAACACTAGTCACCAGTGGCCAACCAGAAAAGGCCCCTTTTATTCCCACTCACTACCTCCTGTCTGTCAACCAATCCGCTATCCATGCCAGTACCTTTCCTGTAAGCAGCCTCATGTGTGGGATCTTATCAAACACATTATGAAAATCCAGGTAAGTGACATCCACTGCTTCTTTATCCACCCTGCTTGTTACTTCCTCAAAGAACTCTAATAGATTTGTCCGGCAAGATTTCCCTTGACAGAAACCATGCTGACTTTGACCTATTTTATCATTAATCTGTGCTCTGAAATCTCGTCCTTAATAATAGTCCAACACTTCCCCAACCACTGAGCTTAGGCTAATTGTCCAATAATTTTCTTTCTTTTTGCCTTCTGAAAGAGTGGAGTGATATTTGTAATCTCCCAGTCCTCCAGAATCAAGGTATTCTAGAAAGATCATGACCAATGCATCCGTTATTTCTTCAGCAACCTCTCTCAGGACTCTGGGATGTAGTCCATCTGGTCCAGGTGACTTATCCACTTTGTAAGAGCAATGGCACTCACTCCTGATCCCTGACACTCACAGACCTCTGACACACTGCTCATGTCTTCCATAGTAAAGACAGATGCAAAGTACCCATTAAGTTCATCTGCCATTTCTTTGTTCCCCATTACTACCTCACCGGCATCATTTTCCAGTGGTCCGATATCAACTTTCACTCTTTATATAACTAGAAAAACTTTTGGTATCTTGCTTTGTATTATTGACTTGTCTGCCCTCATATTTTAAAAGCTTCCCAATCATCCAACTTCCCACTCACTCTTGCTATTTTATAGATCCTTCCCCTGGCTTTTATACATTCCTTAATTTCCGTTGTCAGCCATGGTTGCCTACCTCTGCCATTTGAGATCTTCTTCCTCTATGGGACACATCTATCCTGCATCTTGTGATGAGGTAAATCCTGGTGGCGAGGGAGATCCGAGGACAACCGATCCCACGTCTTGGCTGCAGGAGGCTGCCGGGTCCTTGGTCCGTTAAGGCCTGCCTATTGCACATCGCCAGCGCATTGCTTTTCTGTCAGGGTGTACTCCCTCAGCCTTGTCTCAACAGACTTACCACAAGGCAGTGGGGCTACATACCCATAGCTGGGACAGTGGTTGATGGTTGTCAGGGCGTATCCACACAGTGGTGGGCCTGCACGCCACATCGCTGGATCCCACTGCTGCTCTGAGATCCCCTGTAGTTTATCCGTAAGATACTCAGTTTTTGTGCGTGGCCCCGAGGAGGCACTGCAGGAGTCTTGGTGGTGGAGAGGCTCTGGACTGGCGGGAGGAGGCTCCTCTTTATACCCTCTGTTGAGAAGGCTAGCCAGCGGCAATAGCTGTAAGCAGAGAGCACCATGCATCATGCTACATGCACTAGCTACAGGCACTACGACACTACTGCACTCGACGCTTCACACACACCCTGTGAGCAAATACTCCACACACACAAAAGGCCATCTGCAGCAGTAGTAGGGGCGTATCACTCCTTTCTGTTGCTGGAAAGGTCCTGGCTAAGGTGATGCTTCAGAGGCTCATCAGCAACATCACCGAGTCAATGCTGCCTGAATCGCAGTGTGGATTTAGGAAGAACAGGAGCTCGATCAACATGATCTTCACAGCCCGGCAGCTTCAGGAAAAGTGCCGGGAGCAACATCAAGACCCCTTTATGGCCTTTGTTGACCTCTCCAAAGCATTCAACACTGTGCAAAGAGAGCTCTTATGGGATGTCCTCCTCAGGTTTGGCTGTCCAAATAAATTTGTTAACATCCTCCGCCAGTACCACGATGGGATAACTGCTCGGGTGACCATAGGAGGACAAGAGTCCGAGCCCTTCCTTGTACACACAGGGGTGAGGCAGAGGTGTGTGCTAGCGACAGTGCTCTTTAACGTCTTCCTCTTCTGTGTTAGCAAGCTTCTCCACAACAAGACAGCAGTGGTGAGGCAGTGGACGTCAGAGTAGATGGCAACCTCTTTGACATCAGGAGGATCCACGCAACCACCAAACTCCATAGAGAGCGGGTCCTGGAGCTGCAGTTTGCAGATGACCGTGCTCTTGCGGCCCATACTCCGGAGCATCTTCAGACTGTCCTTGCTGTGGCGGTGAGACCCGTACAGCAGGATGGGGCTGATTGTCAATACCACCAAGACAGAAGCGGTTTGCCAATGGAGTACCAGTGTCCCACCCACCCTACCTGCCTTCACTGTTGGTGATGAAAAGCTGTCAGTAGTGCCATCTCTCAAATATCTGGGGAGCATTCTCTCTGAGGATAGCGGCATTGACAACGACATCCAGAGCTGCATTAAACTGGCATCGGCTGCTTTTGGGAGACTCTGGCATAGAGTCTTTCAGAACAGGAGCCTTCGTCCCTCCAGAAAGGTCGCTGTATACCAAGCGGTCTGTGTCACCACCCTCCTTTATGGCTGTATGGCTCCTTTATACCTCCTTTATGTAGGTTACCCTACAGCCATCACATCAAGTCCTTGAGCACTTCCACATAAGCTGCCTTCAGCGCATCCTGGGGTGCTTGCTGTGAGCGGGTGCCTCATACTGAAATGCTTGTAAAGACCAACTGCAGAAGTATTGAGGCCATGATCACCCAGAGTCAACTGTAGTGGGAGGGGCACGTGATAAGGATGCCCCCATGTTGGCTACCCCGCAGAGTGTTATACGGCCAGCTACATCTTGGTCGACGCTCAGCTGGAGGGCTGAAGAGGCGCTATAATGATCAGATGAAGAATGCTTTAAGGAAGTGCAAGATCAGACCTGAGGACCAGGAGGATGTTGCTGCTGACCGTAACACTTGGCGACGGCTGTGTAGGGATGGGGTCAGTATTCTGGAGATAGAAAGAACAACCAGAAGAGAGCCAGGAGAAATGCAGCCATGGTTGCCATCACGACCATCACTACCACATATACATGTCCCACCTGCAATAGAACTTGTGGGTCCAGGATAGGACTGTATAGTCTTCAAAGATCTCACCATTAAAGGAGTGGACGTCGTCATCGGATTCTGATGGACAACCGAAGAAGGAAGCATCTTGTGAACTATTCCCAGAAACTTCAGTCATCTCTGTTCTGCCGTCATTCCTGGCAGTATCCTCCCCCAATCCACTTGGGCAAGCTCCTCTCTCATGCCTCTGTACTTCCCTTTATACCATTGTGATATTGATACACGTTAGTTATGCTTCTCCCTCTCAAACTGCAGTATGAATTCAATTATATTATGATCACTGTCTCGTCTGGGTTCCTTTATGTTCCTTATGGAAGTGCTTGATGTGGCAACGTAGAGGAAACTTTATTGGCATGGCACTCTGGGGAGTGCTTTAATCAGTATTCTCTGACCCTATGTCACCTCTTTCTAAAGATGTAATTCCATCCCTTATCAACAGAGCCACATCACCACCTATGCCTTCCTGCCTGTCAGACAGACAGACATACTTTATTGATCCTGAGGGAAATTGTGTTTCGTTACCAAGAATTGTGTAGAAATATAGCAATATAAAATCATAAATAATTAAATAATAAGTTGATCATGCCAAGTGGAAGTAAGTCCAGGACCAGCCTATTGGCTCAGGGTGTCTGACACTCCGAGGGAGGAGTTGTAAAGTTTGATGGCCACAGGCAGGAATGGCTTCCTATGACGCTCAGTGTTACATCTCGGTGGAATGAGTCTCTGGCTGAATGTACTCCTGTGCCTAACCAGTACATTATGGAGTGGATGTGAGTCATTGTCCAAGATGGCATGCAACTTGGACAGCATCCTCTTTTCAGATACCACCGTCAGAGAGTCCAATTCCATCCCCACAACATCACTGGCCTTACGAATGAGTTTGTTGATTCTGTTGGTGTCTGCTACCCTCAGCCTGCTGCCCCAGCACACAACAGCAAACATGATAGCACTGGCCACCACAGACTCATAGAACATCGAACAGCGAACATTGTCCGGCAGATGTTAAAGGACCTCAGTCTCCTCAGGAAATAGAGACGACTCTGACCCTTCTTGTAGACAGCCTCAGTGTTCCTTGACTAGTCCAGTTTATTGTCAATTTGTATCCCCAGGTATTTGTAATCCTCCACCATGTCCACAGTTTCAATACAAAGTATACTCTTTGATATTAAGCTCCCAACTATGGCCTTTTCTCAACCATGACGTCAACATCATACTGACCAATCTCTAAATGCACCACGAGTTCATCCACCTTGTTCTGATTACTTATGGGCATTTAAATACAGCATCTTCAGGCCTGCATTCTTCACCCTTTGAATTTTGCCTCTGTGGTACAATTTAACATTGTGCTCTGTCTACGTTTGTACCCAATCAATGACTTCTTCCTTACATTCATGTTACACCCATCATCTATTTCTAAACCTGCTGGCTCATCCTCAGTTCTATCATCCTGACTCCAATCCCTTGCCTTAATCTGCATCTAATCTATGTAAGTATATGAATTATTTAACTGGGTATATTGAAGGAGCGTTAGTAACTCTTACAAACAGGGCAGTATGGTAGCATAGTGTTTAGCAGAATGCTTTACAGTACAGGTGACCTGGGTTTCATTCCCGCTGCTCCCTGTTTGTACATTCTCCCAGTGGCCACATGGGTTTTCTCCCGTAGTCTAAAGTGTACTGGTTAGTATGTTAATTGGTGATTGTAAATTGTCCTGTGACTAGGCTCGGATTAAATCAGGGATTTGCTGGCTCAAAGGGCCAGAAGGGCTTTCTCCGCATTGTATCTCAATAAATAAATCCCAGGCGGATTTGAGATGGGAATGTAAATGTGGATTAAATCTCTACTCAGCTTTGCTGCTTCAGGCTATGTTTGATCTTCTCTTTGATCCTGGTGCTTTTGCTATCCAAAGGCTCTTGGGAAGTCATGAATGGGGCATAAATCTTGTTGATAATTTTATTAAGTGTGTTACAAGAGTGGAAAATGGACAAGAACGAGGAGTGAGAAAACAAAGAAATGAAATAGGAGAAACAGCCGTTGCTATGTCATAATCAGACTAGCGATAACAGTGATTTACAGTGATTACAATTAACCTGTTAAATACCCAGTTTCAAGCGATGTGATACATGCCACAGAAAACTAAGAAGTTTCTAGAAAAGCAACTGTACAATAATTACTAGAAAATTCACTGAATAATTACATGTATAAAGGTGATTATATAAAAATACAAGCAAGTATTGAGAAGATAAAGTTGCTTAACTTCTACAGAAGCACAATTGAAACCACCCTGACCAACAGCGCCACAGTGTGGTGTGCCAGTTGCACAGCTGCTGAGCGACAAGACCTGCATCGCATGGTGAAGGCGGCCCAGCGAATTGTCAGGATGGAGCTCCCAGGACTGGACACCATCTATTCCAGCAGACTCAGGAGGAAAGCAATCAGCATAACCTGAGACACCACACACCCCGGCCAGAACAAATAGACTGAGGAACAGGGGACACATAGTGCAGCATCCATCCACCTTAAGTTTGGCTGGACAGGGGGTTATCACCCCCTGTATTAAGCTGCTAGGCAAAGCAAGAGTTACAGTTGCAAACAAGCTATTGCCCTTCTTAAAGCAATGGCTACATTTGAAACACAAGAAGCTCTGCAGATGCTGGAAATGCTGCAGGAACTCAGCAGGTCAGCAGTGTCATGGAGGGGAACCAAGAGTTGAGGTCTTCATCAGGATTGGAAAGGAAAGAAGCCAGAATAGGATGTGGTGGGGGAGGAAAGGAGTATTCACTGGCATGTGATAGGTGAAACCAGGTGAGGGGGAGGGTAGGTGGCTAGGGATGAAGTGAGAAGCCAGGAGGTGATGGATGGAGAATAGAGAGATAGATACTTTATTGATCCCAAAGGAAATTACAGTGTCATAGAAATCACAGTAGCATTATAAGTGCACAGGTATAAATATTAGAAGAGAACATAGAACATAGAAGTCGACAGCACATTACAGGCCCTTTGGCCCACAATGTTGTGCTGACTGTGTAACCTACTCTACAAACTGCTTAGAATTGCCCTACTGCATGGCCCTTTATTTTTCTAAGCTCCATGTACCTATCTAAGAGTCTCTTAGAAGACCTTATTGTATCCACCACTAGTGCATTCCACACACTTGCAACTCTGTGTTAAACTAACCCCTGATCTGCCTTCTGTACGTACTTGCAAGTACCTTTAAACTATGCCCCCTCATGTTAGCCATTTCAGCCCTGAGAAAAAGCCTCTGGCTATCCACACGATCAATGCCTCTCACCATCTTATACACCTCTGTTAGGTCACCTCTCATCCTTCGTCACTCCAAGGAGAAAAGGCCAAGTTAGTTGAAAGAATAAAAAATAAGTTACTACAAATGGTCTAACAGGAGGGAGTCATCACTTCCCTGGCTATAGGTTGACACATTATAGAGCCTAATGTCTCTCTGGAGCAGCACCCAGTTGTCTTAGCCTATTAATGAAAATGCTGCTCTGTTCAGCCAAGGTGGCATGCAGAGGGTGAGAAGCATTGTTCAGGTTTGCCAGGATTTTCTGTAGGGTCCTTTGTTCTACCAGAGCCTCCAGTGTGTCCAGCTTGTCTCCTATAATAGAGCCAGCCTTTCTAATCAGTCTGTCATCCAGGTGCACCTCAGGTACTTGTAGGTCTTCACCAAATCCATGTCCTCACCATCAATAGTAACGGAGCAATGCAGGGTTAGTCTTCCTAAAGCCCATCACCATCTCCTTTGTCTTACTGATGACTCAGCTTGCATCATTTGATAAAGTCCTTCACCAGGGCCCTGAATTCCTGTCCTCCCTTTATACACCCAACTATTGCTGAGTCATAAGAGCATTTCTGCAGATGATATGACCTCAGTGTTGTATCTAAAGTCCGAGGTACACAGAGTAAACAGGAGGGGTGCCACTGTAGTTCTCTCGTGGGGCCCTGGTGCTGCTTATAGCCATATCTGTCACACAGCTCTGAAGCTGCACATACTGTGGTCTGCCTGTCGGGTAGTCTCCTATCCAGGATACAATGGAAGTGCCAACCTGAATTTAATGGAGCTTTTCCCCAACAATGAAGAAGAAATCTGATAGGAGAGGAGAGGGGGTTATATTTTCAAAAAATTGAAAAGTATTTCATTGGTTGTGAAGTGTTTTCAGGTGATCTTTTACTGTTTCACTAAGTTTCTAATCTTATAACTGCTATGGAGATGGGAGGAGTACCAGATAGCTAGCATTCAAAGTTCACTTTACACTTCACCATTAGACGAGTGCAACCCAGGTTAAACACTCCCCAGAGTGCCATGCCAGTAAAGTTTCCTCTACGTTGCCACATCAAGCACTTCTGGCAATGGATGGCTGTAGTTAAAACAAAAACAGATGGACCTGCACTTATATGATGCCCTTCATGCAACATTCAGATCTTTTGCGTCAAATTAAGTCAGTGAGGATTGTGCTGGCTATCGTGACTTGCAGAGTCGTGTCAAAATAGCATGCCCATGACTCTGCAAGTCATGATTGCCTTTCTCACTGTTCACAACATCCCCAATCTTGGTGTAATCAACAAATTTGCTGATCTGGTTAATCGCATTATCATCCAGATTATTGATATACCTGTAGATGACAAACAAAAATGTAATGACACAATTGTAATGGGGGACTTCAATATGCAAGGGGATTGGGAAAATCAGGTTGCTGTTGGATCGCAAGAGAGGAAATTTGATGAATGCCTATGAAATGGCTTTTTGGAACATCTTGTGCTTGAGCCTACTTGGGAAAAGTCTTGTCTAGATTGGGTCTTGTGTAATAACCCAAATCTTATAATGAGCTTAACGTAAAGGAACCCTTATGAGACAGTGATCATAATATGATTGAATTCTTATTGCAATTTGAGAGGGAGAAGCATAACTCACATTTATCATTATCGCAGTGGAACAAAAAGAATTACAGGGGCATAGGTGAAGAGCTTGTCCAGGGGGATTGGAGGAGGATACTGGCAGGAATGATGGCAGAGCAGAGGTGGCTGAAGTTTCTGGGAATAGTTCACAAGGTGCAAGATAGATATGTCCCACAGAGGAAGAAGTTCTCAAATGGCAGGGATAGGTAACCATGGCTGATAAAGGAAGTTAAGGACTGTATAAAAGCCAAGGAAAGGGCATATAAGATAGCAAAAGTGAGTGGGAAGTTGGATGATTGGGAAACTTTTAAAATCCAACAAAAGGCAACTAAAAAAGCTATAAGAAAGGAAAAGAAATATGAGGGCAGACTAGCCAATAATATAAAGCAGGATACCAAATTTTTTTTCAGTTATATAAAGAATAAAAGGGAGGTGAGAGTTGATATTGGTCCACTGGAAAAAGATAATGATGAGGTAGTAATGGGGGACAAAGAAATGGCAGATGAACTTAATGGATACTTTGCATTTGTCTCATTGTGGAAGACACTAGCAGTTTGCCAGAGGTCCATGAGTGTCAGCAGGAGTGAGTGCCATTCCTATTACAAAAGGAAAAAGTGCTCTTCAGGTGGGTAAGTCACCTAGGCCAGATGGACTACTTCCTAGAGTCCTGAGAGAGGTTGCTGAAGAGATCATGGATGCATTGGTCATGATCTTTAAAGAATCGCTCAATTCTGGTATGGTCTCAGAGGACTGGAAGATTGCAAATGTCACTCCACTTTTCAAAAAGGGAGGAAGGCAAAAGAAAGGAAATTATAGGCCATTTAGCCCAACCTCAGTGTTTGGGAAAGTGTTGGAATCTATTATTAATGATGAGGTTTTGAGGTACTTGGAGACTACTGATAAACTAAGTCAAAGGCAATATGGTTTCTGTAAAGTGAAATCTTGCCTGATAAATCTGTTAAAGAGTTCTTCGAGGAAGTAACAGCAGGATAACAAAGGAGAGGTAGTGGATATCATTTACTTGGATTTTCATAAGGCATTTGACAAGGTGCCACACATGAGGCTGCTTAATAAGATAAAATCCTATGGCGTTACAGGAAAGATACTGGCATAGATAGAGGAATGGCTGACAGGAGGAGATAGTGAGTGGAAATAAAAGGGCCCTTTCTAGTTGACTGCCAATGACTAGTGGTGTTCCTCAAGGGTCAGTACTGGGACCACTACTTGTCACATTGTTTGTCATTGATTTAGTTAATTGAATTGATGGCTTTTTGGCAGTGTTTGCAGATGATTTGAAGATAGGTGGAGGGGTAGGTAGAGCTGAGGGAGCAGGGTGTTGTAGCAGGACCTAGACAAATCGGAAGAACGGGCAAAAAGTGGCAGATGGAATACAGTGTTGGGAAATGTATGATAATGCATTTTGGTAAAAGGAACAATAGTATGGACTATTATCTAAATGGGGAGAAGGTTCAAACATCAGAGGTGCAAAGGGATTTATGAGTCCTTGCGCAAAACTCCCAGAAGGTTAATTTACAGGTTGAGTCTATGGTGAAGAAGGCAAATGCACGTTGGCATTTATTTCAAAGGGAATAGAATATAAAAGCAAGGAGATAATGCTGAGCCTTTACTAGTCAGACCGCACTTAGAACATTGTCAACAGTTTTGGACCCCATATCTCAGAAAGGATATGTTGTCATTGGAGAGAGTCCAGAGGAAGTTCACAAGGATAAATCTGGGAATAGTTTAACCTATGAGGAATGTTTGGCAGCTTTGGTCCTTAACTCACTAGAATTTAGAAGAATGTGGGGGTTCTCATTGAAACCTATCAAATATTGAAAGGACTAGATAGGTTGGATGTGTGGAGGATGTTTCCTATGGTGGGGGTATCCAGAACTAGAGGGCACAGCCTCAAAATTGAGGGGTGAACCTTTAGAACAGAAGTAAGAAGCAATTTTTTTAGCTGGAGGGTTGATGTTGATCCAGTTACTCCTGTACCATCTGTGCCGGGTTGATGTTAAGCTCGCAACTCAACTTCATAAAAAAAAAATCCACTGCCACCTCCAGTTTAAATTCCCACGTGGAATATTGTGGAGGATCAAATACCCAAACCCAGCACAGCCCCCACTTGTCCCATTTAACCTGTCTCAGTGCGGTGGTCCTTAGGAAATTGTACAAAAGGGACGGGTTGCACCTTAATAGGTGGGGGACCAGCATTCTGGCAGGCAGGTTTGCCACTGCATCACAGATGTGTTTATTCTAAGTAATGGGGGGGAGGGGATGAACTGGAAATATAAAGATGGAGTTAAAGGGAAAGTGAAAATAAGAAAAGTTAAAAAGGACAACAGAATCAATGGAGCAGTAAGCTCAAGAAGAGATCATTAAGTATGGCCAAGTGAAATAGGAATTGATATGAAAGGTGAGGGGAGTAACGAATTAAAAGTATTATATATGAATGCACGAAGTACAAGGAATAAAGTAGATGAGCTTGAGGCTCAGTTGGAAATTGGCAAGTACGATGTGGGAATAACAGACATGGCTTCAAGTGGACAGGGCCTGGGAAATGAGTATTCAAGGATATACATCTTATCGAAAGGGCAGACTGACTGGCAGAGGGGGTGGGGTGGCTCTTGGTGAGGAATGATATTCAGTCCCTTGCGAGGGGGGACATAGAATCAGGGGATGTAGAGTCAGTATGGATAGAACTGAGAAATTCTAAGGGTAGAAAGACCCTAATGGGAGTTATCTACAGGCCCCCAAACAGTAGTCTGGATGTATGGTGTAAGTTGAATGAAGAGTTAAAATTGGTATGTCACAAAGGTAATGATACAGTTGTCATGGGGGATTTCAACATGCAGGTAGACTGGGAGAATCAGGGTGGTACTGGACCCCAAGAAAGGGTGTTTGTGGAGTGTCTCCGAGATGGATTCTTAGAACAGCTTGTACTGGAGCCCACCAGGGAGAATGCAATTCTAGAATTAGTGTTGTGCAATGAACCGGATTTGATCAGGGACCTCGAAGTAAAGGAGCCATTAGGAGGTATTGACCATAATATGATATGTTTTAACCTACAATTTGAGAAGGAGAAGGGAAAATCGGATGTGTCAGTATTACAGTTGAACAAAGGGAACTATGGAGCTATGAGGGAGGAGCTGGCCAAAGTTCAATGGAACAATACCCTAGCAGGGAAAACAGTGGAACAACAATGGCAGGTATTTCTGGGAATAATGCAGAAGGTGCAGGATTGGTTCATTCCAAAGAGGAAGTAAGATCCTAAGGGGAGTAAGGGGTGCCCATGGCTGACGAGGGAAGTAAAGGACAGTATAAAAATAAAAGAGAAGAAGTGTAACATAGCAAAGATAAGCGGGAATCCGGAGGACTGGGAAGCTTTTAAAGAGCAACAGAAGATAACAAAAAAGGCAATACGCGGAGAAAAAAATGAGGTACGATGGTAAACTAGCCAAGAATATAAAGGAGGATAGTAAAAGCTTCTTTACGTATGTGAAAAGAAAAAAAAATAGTTAAGACCAAAATTGGGCCATTGAAGACAAACGGGTGAATTTGTTATGGGGAACAAGGAAATGACAGATGAGTTGAACAGGTACTTTGGATCTACCTTCACTAGGGAAGACACAAACAATCTTCCAGATGTAATAGTGGCCAAAGGAACTAGGGTAATGGATGAACTGAAGGAAATTTATGTTAGGCAAGATATGGTGTTGGATAGACTTTTGGGTCTGAAGGCTGATAAGTCCCCGGGACCTGATCGTCTGCATCCCAGGGTACTTAAGGAGGTGGCTCTAGAAATCGTGGATGCATTGGTAATCATTTTCCAATGTTCTATAGATTCAGGAACAGTTCCTGTGGATTGGAGGGTGGCTAATGTTGTCCCACTTTTTAAGAAAGGAGGGAGAGAGAGAACAGGGAATTATAGACCAGTTAGCCTGACGTCAGTGGTGGGAAAGATGCTGAAGTCAATTATAAAAGAGGAAATTACGACACATTTGGATAGCAGTAGAAGGATCAGTCCTAGTCAGCATGGATTTAGGAAGGGAAAATCATGCTTGACTAATCTTCTGGAGTTTTTTTTTTGAGAATGTAACTATGAAAATGGACAAGGGAGAGCTAGTGGATGTAGTATACCTGGATTTTCAGAAAGCCTTTGATAAAGTCCCACATAGGAGATTAGTGGGCAAAATTAGGACACATGGTATTGGGGACAGAGTACTAACATGGATTGAAAATTGGCTGGCTGACAGGAAATGGGTTCCTTTCGGAATGGCAGGCTCTGACCAGTGGGGTACCGCAAGGTTCAGTGCTGGGACCGCAGCTGTTTACAATTTACATTAAGGATTTAGATGAAGGGATTAAAAATAACATTAGCCAATTTACTGATGACACAAAGCCGGGTGGCAGTGTGAAATGTCAGGAGGATGTTATGAGAATGCAGGGTGACTTGGACAGGCTAGGTGAGTGGGCGAATGTATGACAGATGCAGTTTAATGCGGATAAATGTGAGGTTATCCACTTTGGTGGCAAGAACAGGAAGGCAGATTACTATCTAAATGGAGTCAAGTTAGGAAAAGGGGAAGTACACCGAGATCTAGGTGTTCTTGTACATCAGTCAATGAAAGCAAGCATGCAGGTACAGCAGGCAGTGAAGAAAGCTAATGGCATGCTGGCCTTTATAACAAGAGGAATTGAGTATAGGTCCTTCTGCAGCTGTACAGGGCCCTGGTGAGACCCCACCTGGAGTATTGTATGCAGTTTTCGTCTCCAAATTTGAGGAAGGACATTCTTGCTATTGAGGGAGTGCAGCGTAGGTTTACAAGGTTAATTCCCGGAATGGCGGGACTGTCATATGTTGAAAGATTGGAGCAACTGGGCTTGTATACACTGGAATTTAGAAGGATGAGAGGGGATCTGATTGAAACATATAAGATTATTAAGGGATTGGATATGCTGGAGGCAGGAAGCATGTTCCTGCTGATGGGTGAGTCCAGAACTGGAGGCCACAGTTTAAGAATAAGGGGTAGGCCATTTAAAATAGTGATGCAGAAAAACTTTTTCACCCAGAGAGTGGTGGATATGTGGAATGCTCTGCCCCAGAAGGCAGTGGAGGCCAAGTCTCTGGATGCTTTCAAGAGAGAGTTAGATAGAGCTCTTATAGATAGCAGAGTCAAGGGATATGGGGAGAGGGCAGGAACGAGGTACTGATTGTGTATGATCAGCCATGATCACAGTGAATGGCGGTGCTGGCTAGAAGGGCTGAATGGCCTACTCCTGCACCTACTGTCTATTGTCTATTGACCCAGCGGACCGCGGGAGCCAGCGGAGCTCGGGACCTGCTGCCCGCAGTGTTTCTGTTCCATTAACAGGAAGCAATCGTGATTGAAAATAAAGTGGAAATAATAAAGCGTTTGGAAAGAGGTGAAACACCATTGGTCAGTGGAAAAGCGTTAGGCTACAGTCGGTCAATGATTGGAACAATTTTAAAGGATAACGGATCAAGTGAGGATAATGGAGCATGTGAAAGGCCCTGCCCCAATGAAAGCTACAATTAATACTAAGCAACGCAGTGGTTTAATTAATGGAATACATACGTTTCTTAAGTATTTTATATGCATAGAAAGGTAAAATATATGCTATATACTAAGACTAACTATATACAGTTTGACTAACTGACGCTAAATAATACCAGATATATTTGTTCTGACTTACGTACAAATCCGACTTAAAGATGGACTCAGGAACGGAACCTGTATGTAACCCAGGGACTGCCTGTATTTAAACATTTTAATTGTATCTGCCTGTACCAGCTCCTGTGTGGCCTGTTTCAAATAGCTACCTCCCTCTTTTGGAAAAACTTCTCTCAAATCTTATGTCTTCTGAGCTTAGGTTAAGTGAGCTAAGGCTTTTTCTCTTTGGTGCAAAAGAGGGCTTTTAGAATGGTATAAGATGATAAGAGGCATAGATTGAGCGGATAGGCGAAGAGTTTTTCCCAGGGCGGAAATGGCTAATACAAGGGTGAATAATTTTAAGGTGATTGGAGGAAAGTATAGTGGGGGATGTCATAAGTAAATTATTTACATTGAGAGGGTGAGTGTATGGAACACCCTGCAGGGGTGGTGGTAGAGACAGATAAATTTGGGACATTTAAGAAACCCTTAGGCACATGGATAATAGAAAAATGGAGGGCTACGTCGAAGGGTTGTTCTGAGAATGGGTTAAAAGGTCAGTACAACATTGAGGGCCGAAGGTCTTGCCTGTGTTCTAGAACTATTTTACATTTCTTCCCTCTCATTTTAAACCTGTGCCATCTGCCTGTTTTTGGAAAAAGTCTCTTGACCAAGAGATTTAGTTTAGTTTGGCATTGTGTTCAGTACAGGCATTGTGCGTTGAAGGGCCTGTTCCTGTGAAGTGCTGCTTTTTACGTTCTGTGTAGTGCAGTGACCAGGATTGTGCCTAGTACTGTGGCCTAACCAATAGTGTGTACTGCTGCAACATGACATCCCAACTCAATGACTCGATCCATGAAGGAAAGCATGCCAGTTGCCATCGTCACTATCCCGCTAACCGTGTCACTATTTTCAGGAGCTATGACCTTGCACATTAAAATCTCTGTATATGATGTCCAAAAATGTATTTTCCTTGTATTCTGTTCAGGTTCAAGTTTATTGTCATTCAGCCATACACACATACACAGCCATATACATATACATATACACAGCTGGGGTTAAGTTGCAAAACACAATCCAGCCACCAAATAATACGCAAATCTCTGAATGGAATGGCCTGAAGATGGACAGGTTGACATAAAGTATGACGTGCTTTTTTAGTGTTATTTGCACTATTATAATAATGTCTAACAGGGTCTTGTATTCATAAGAAAATGTGTAAGACAAACATTTGCACCATTTGTGGGACCCAGAGAGGTCACTGCAACTAAGCACACAGCTATTTAAAATTATCTTTATTCATTTTGATGATAATTATAGAGAGAGCTTAATTTTGCATCAAACCCATGATATTGCCTGACCTGAAACCATTCGAAGAGGATGTGTGGAAGGACGTTTCCATATTAACACTATCTGCCATGAGCAGTTTAGCAGGAGCTGGAGAGTCCGTATCATGTCAGTACTCAATCTGCTCTAGGGTTGTCTGATGGTCCCATGATTTACTTGCATACTTCCCACAAAATCCTAGGATGTGCCCTTGATGACTTCCTTACTTCAACCAACTTTTCTAGTCCTCTATTCTATCTATATTTATCATATCCAGTATCACAGCTGTTAATTTGGAAAGCACCGTCTCCCTGGTGAAGATGCACCAAGTACTTATTTAGTACCTGAGCTCTGCCCTCAGTGTCCATGTGCAAGTTCCTGTCATGGTCTTGAGTGGGCTTACTCCTTCACATAGAAAGCTTTTATTATCTATATGTTGATCAAACAGCTTTGACTCTCCTCCTACATTTCAGCTAATCTTCATTTGCTCCTCTCTTATTTTTGATTACTTCCAATCTGGATCTTTTGTGGTCCGCTTCGTTCTTGATGATATTGACAATCCAACATCTACATTATTTTACCTTGCTTTATCTTCTACCAGTTAATATCTCACATCAATGTGGAGGGAGTCTCTCTCTATTTCCATCTATAATCCATGCTATAATGAATTAATCCATGAACACTACCTCAGAATTTTGCTTTCTTTTTGCACGACTTGTTTCATTTTTTAATATGTATTCCGTATTGTAATTTACAGTATTTTATGTATTGCGTTGTACTGCTGCAAAACAAGAAATGTTGGTGATATTAATTCTGATTCTGATTAAGATGGTGGAGGCATGAGTGGTCTAGGGGACAATGCTGAAAGGAGAGGGGAGCAAAATGTTCCTGGTGTTAGGATCTTGTTAGAACTGCAAAAATGCAGGAGGATGATCTGTTAAATCCAGCAGCTGGTGTTATGGAGGGTGAGGACCAAGGGAACGCTGCTTTCACCCTCCTCCTCCTCCTGGACAGAGCAAGAACAGAGATACAGGAAATAGATGAGATGGGGTCAAGGGCTGTGTCCATCGTGGTAGAGGATGCCACGTTCAGCCAGAAGGTCACCGAGGAACTGGAAGATCATCTCCGTTCCTCTCTTTGTAGATGCCACTTGACGTTCTGTAACACTTATATGTTTTTATTTCAAACAAGAGAAAATCTGCAGACTCTGGAAATCCAAGCAACATACTCAAAATGCTGGAGGACTCTTCACGATGAAGGATCTTCGCATGAAACGTTGACTGCTTACTCTTCTCCATGGATGCTGCCTGGCCTGCTGAGTTCCTCCAGCATTTTGTGTGTTGCTTATTTTTATTTCATTCTGTTTGTAGCTGGTGCTATTGTTGCTGGAATGGATGGGTAGATGTGCAACACCCTGTGTATCAGCCCAATGAGAATGCCAGACTAATGTAGTGGGTTCTTTACTCACTATCTAACCATGGTGTACCTGCTTGAAGATGTCTGAGCTGATCTAGAAGAAGCTGTGATGTTCTGGTTGAAGGCTGAGACGATGTAAGGGAAGCCATGCACTATGCGTAACTTCCACAAAGAGGCATGATGCAGCAGTGTAGACCTTTCCCTACGTCTATATCTGCCCTGGAATAGTTGGTTGAGATATGGAAATTTTACCCATGTTAACCTCTCTTTAACATACCATGAAATTATTTGCTTAAAGAAAGTGAAGGGAGTTTTACTGTGCTAAAAGTTAGCTGCAGGGGGATCTCTGCACATCAGGTAGCATCTGTGGAGGGATAGGGATTGTAGATAGGTGAGACAGGAGCTGGCAAGTGATAGGCAGATCCAGCTGAGAAGGGATTGATGGGCCGGTGGGCCTCTCCTCACCTGGTTCCACCTATCAGCTCTGAGAATCTAAAGGGAGATTAGCTTTATTTGTTAGATGTACATTTAACATACAGTGGAATGCGTCATTTGTGCCAAAGAGGTGCTGGGGGGCAGCCCACAAGTGTCACCATACCAACATAGCACGCCTATAACTTACTAACCCTAACCTGTATGTCTTTGGAACATGGGATGAGACTGGAGTATCCGGAGGAAACAGGGAGAAAGTGCAAACTCGCCACAGACACCAATGGAGATTGGACCCCAATCTTTCAATCCCCTTCATTGAAAATTTGAATAATATAAAATCTTAATTACTGCCAAATGCATTGCTGGCTGGTTGCCCAATTTTCTGGATTACATATCCATTTATGCTTAAATGAGAAAAATTTGGTCCGGTTGTGTGTGTATGAATGTTGTTCAAGGTGGTCAAACCCAACCTGGCAGGGAGCAGATTGTGCTTCATCTCTTTGTACTAGCCATCTCCACTTTGTTATCTCAGTCCTGATGCCTGCCCCGCTGAGCTCCTCAAGCAGTTTGTCTTTTTGCTCCAAGTTCCAGAATCCGCCATTTCTAGTGTCTCCATTGTACCGTACTAAGCCCACTTAGAACCTTTTGCTTAGAGTGTGGAGGAGCTTTTCTTTGCATTTACTTTCAGTCTTATTGTAGGAAGGATGCGGAAGCAGTAGAGAGGATGCAGAGGAGATTTACCAGCGCGCTGCCTGGATTGGAGAGCGTGTCTTATGAGGAGATGTTGAGCGAGCTGGAGCGAAGGAGGATGAGAGGTGACTCAGTGGAGGGGTACAACATGATGATGGGTATAGACTCTGGACACTCAGAGCCAGGGTGGAAATGGCAAGTACGAAGAGGCATCATTTTAAAGTGATTGGAGGAAAGTATAAGGGAGATGTCAGAGGTAGGAGCATGGTGGGGTGTGGAACACCCTGGCAGGAGTGGTGGTAGAGGAAGATACATCAGGGGCATTTAATAAATTCTTAGGCACCTGGCTGATTGAAAAATGGAGAGCTATGTAAAAGAAGGTTTAGATTCATCTTATAGCAGGTCCGTACGGTGCTGTAATGTTTTGTGTTCTAGCCCTTGGGCTGTTTATGAGTGCAGTCCAGTTTAACAGAACTTTACTCTGTACCTAATGGAAGATATTCCTGTATGGGATTTACTGTGGTTTTCACAATTCGTCTACTGTGCTCCATCTGTCCTATGTGTTTGATGGGATATTTTGAGTGATGGGGAGATGCAGCATGGAACAGATTCTTCAGCCTATTATGTACCTACCAAGCATCCGTTTACACTGTTTATACAAATCCCATCTTATTTTCCCCAAGTTCAACTACACTTCTAGGACAACTTACAGTGGCCCACGCCAGAGATAAGAGGCTCTTGACAATTTACAGTGGCCAATTCACCATAAAACTGACACAAGTCTGGATGTGAGAGCACCCAGGAGAATGCAGATGGAGAATGCAGCAAGTCCCCACAGACTCCGTCACTGGATCTGTGAGGTAACCCCTCTCGTAACTTTGCAACTGTGTGGTTTATATATCCAAGTATTGTTGATGGGGAGATCCAGCTGATAGTTACTCTGTATATAACCTGCACCCTACTTGTCCTGGGAGTGTTTGACCGAACAGTTATAGAGGCATACCAAGGGCAAAACAACACCAAACTGCAGAGAAACTTTGCACCTCTAGCAGCGTCTGTGGAGGCAAAGTCATCATTTCAGGTTGAGGCCATTCATCAGGACTGAGTATGTAAAGGGGTAAAATTAGTATCAAGAGCTGAGGGGTAGGGATGAAGCAGGAGCTTGCAAGCAATAGGTGGAGCCACAGTGAGGAGGGGTTGATGAGCAGGTAGAAGTTGTGAGGTGATTAGTAAGATAAAAGAGCTGGAGGAGAAAGTATTGAGGAAAGCCATGTGGTGGTGTTTGTGGGTTTGAGAGAACAAGGCTGAAGAGCTGTATAAATTATAGTGAGGGAACAATGTGAGGGAGTCTCACAGAACTCCCATCAGAGAGAGGAGGAACCTTCACTGAAATACCTAATCACACGTTGTCCTATCGTGGAGAGTGTTTCACTCAGTATCTGAGCTCTGTTATACCTAGCCTGCCATTATCTATTTCTGCAGTGAGAGGGGGATCTTTAATATTTAACCAGAGCTTTAGCTGGCCCTGGAGTGGGTGGTGGGTCAGGATAGAGGTTATTGAATATGCATGTCATCTATGCTGGGAGCGTTTGTTGAGAGATGTTGGAGATTACGAAGACCAGATCTTGCAGTCTGTCTGGAAGTTGAGGCCCAATGACTGAAGACTGGAGGGTGAGATGTTTGTGTCCTGCAGTTGGAGGACTATCCGTAGGTGTGGGTGGGAGGGAGGAAAGTGGCTTGTTTTGTTGCTGAATGTGGGTTGCTGTGATCAATGTGGGTATGCTATGTTAGCATCAGAGTGTGTGGTGACACTTGCACATCCCTAGGTTGTGTTGGTTGTTAATGCAAATGACTAATTTCTTCACTGTCTTTCAATGTACAAGTGAAAAATAAATGCGAATCCTCGGGTGTACTGTATGGGGAGTTTACTCTGTGCCATTTCATCCTTCTGTAGGATCTGTGTGTGTAGCTGGTGATTATGGCTGCTGCTGCTGAGATAAAGGAAGGCAAGCTGAAGCTTGAAGGACAGGAGCTGTTTTACAGATGGGCGAGCCCCACCGAACAGCTCCCCAGGTTGTCTGTCCTGTTGCTCCATGGCATCCGGTTCTCCTCTGAGACCTGGCTGAACCTTGGAACACTCCAGGAGCTGGCAGAGGCAGGGTACCAGGCAGTAGCCATCGATCTACCAGGTAAGGTGGCTGATCACTGTTAAACAGGCACAGCATCAGAGTTTGGCTACATATTGGGGGGGGGGGCTTTGGGGTTCTAACGTTTAACTGTCATTTGTTCTTTGGGGCACTCCTCTGTTTTTGTGGGTGTTTGTGAAGAAAAGGAATTTCATGATGTATATTGTATACATTAAATGTACCTATTGCAACACCCACTGCCTTCACTTCCACAGACACTGGCAGCTTTTATCTCCTGATCAATTCTCAGGATGTTGACCGGTCCTCCTGTGTAACCATATGGCCACTTCAGGGAGCAGTTGATTGTCTGAATTGCATGAATAGTAGTTCTTCCCTGAAGGGCATTTGTTCCCCAGATGAGTCGTTACTGTAAGCCACAAACGAGAAAATCTGTAGATGCTGGAAATTCGAGTAACACACACAAAATGCTGGAGAAACTCAGCAAGCCATGCAGCATTTATGCAAAAGAGTACAGTCAACATTTCGGGCTGAAACCCTTTGCAGGACTCAGCCCAAAACACTGACTGTATTCTTTTCTATTGATGCTGCCTGGCCTGCTGAGTTCCTGCAGCATTTTGTGTGTGTTACTGTAAACTAGTGGTCGCCAACCCGTTGATCACGACTGGCCAATCTTTGAGACTTTCCCAGTGGATCCCAAAAAAATGAAAAATAAATACACAAGTACTGTTGAGAGATTGTTTCTGAGTTGCGGGGTTTTAGTTCTGTTCTTCCTGCCCAGTGCACATGCGTGTAGCTCCCCCCCCCGCACTACAGTGTACTTCAGTGGTCCCCAACCACTGGAAACGATATGAATCAGCTGCACCTTTCCTTATCGGTCACACCCACTGTTGAACTTGAACGCATGCGAGGTCATCAGTCGCCTAAACGCAGAGATACCCTTGTGCCAGGGATCACTGGTTGGCCTTGCGCGGCAGGCGGGAAGTGCCGTTGCTTCTGGCCTGGAGCGTGGACAGATGGGCACAGCCTTTAAACCTGTTTACCACACCGAATGTCTGTGGGGAACCCGGTGCTAAAATATTCGCAAACCTAATTGGGGCTCAGGGTTTTGTAAGTAGCAGAGCAGCTACCTCACTGCGATCTACTGAAACAAACTTTTGTCGGTGATAGATCCTGCTGATGGCGGGGGGGGGGGGGGGGGCGGTCTGTTGCACTCCTCACTTGGTCAGTCGCTGTCTCCAGACTGCAACCGCCGTGGCCCCGGTACAGGGACCTCTGGCCCTACCTTGTCCTCTCCCCGCACCCCCCCCCCACCTGGCCAAGGCGTCTGGTGGTGAGCAGGTGGGAGGATGGAGTTGGGGCCTGGAGGCTGTCTAATCAGGCAATGAAGCACTCAAAATTGCTTCAGCACCTTGAGTCCAAGCATCCCCCACTTAAAAATAAACCCACTGAGTTTTCTCAGCGGAAAAAAACGTGAGCAAGCGGGACAGAAGCTAAGTGCCGAGAGTCGCAAAAACTAATTTGCGGAATAGACTGGACATAAGGAACCTGCTTCGAGTATCGCTGTATTCCCGTTGTGTTTAAGACCCCCCCCCCCCCTCCTGCCAGCCAGTCCACAAGAATATTGTCAATATTAAACCGGTCTGTGGTGCAAAAAAGGGCGGGTACCTCTGGTGTTTATACATTATTTCTAATTCCGGGTTGCGGGGTTTTACTTCCGGTCTTTTCTGCCCGGTGCGCATGCGTGTAACTAATCGATCTGGGGTGATCTTGCCTTTCACCAAGGCCGAGGTAGGAGATCTTGGGCTTAATAAGGTTGGTGACCACTACTGTAAACCAATGGGTTTGCTATCACTCCTCATGACCCCAGATTATTAAACCAAATAAAGACTTTGAAATTGCTGTGGTGCTTTGAGAATTAATTCTTTTTGGATTATTAATCAGTAACATAATCATTATGTGCGTATTGTAGCTCCATTGTTCCTCCTAATGTCATCATGACAGAGCACAAGTTTAAATCCCAATGTGGTGGTAATATCAGCAAATTGGATTACATTAAGAGTGAATGTAAAATGCTGATTGGCTCATAATTACTGTTCAGTCATGTTCCATTTTGGTTTTGTGACTGTTCCTTTTATAAAACATCCATCTGAATCATGAAAAACATTCCCCAAGGAAAGGTTTTGTGGGGTTCAACTGTTAACTCTGGAGCACCTATAGTCCGTTCTGGATAGATTATATTGACCATGAGAATTGCCTTATGTGGGTTTCTTTGGAAGTCAACTCTGTAATGAAATTTTCCATTACTTCTTTACTTTGATCCTCACTTCCTCTATCTTTAAATAAACTAACTGACAATGTGGTGGTCAAACATACTGTGAGGATTTGGTTACAGTTTAGAAAACATTTTGGTTTATTGAGATTCTCCCTCTCAAGTCCCATCTTCTCTAATTGCTTTTTTAAACCATCTTTAATGAACCTATCTTTTAAAGAATGGGATAGAATGGGATTTCAGGATTTGTTTGATGGAGGGAATTTTTCTTCTCTTGTGCAACTTCCAACGAAATTTCACCTCTCCAGTACTCATGTTTTTCGATATTTACAGATTAGAGATTTTTTAAGATCCCAACTACATACATTTCCTACAAGCCCAGATAAGAATATAATAGATACAATTTTTAATCTGAAACCCTTTGACAACAGTTCAATATCTTACATTTACGGTCTGCTGTTGGGACTGAAAAAGGCCCCTTTTAGATAAAATTAAAGGAGACTGGGAAAAGGATTTACAGGTTCTCATATCTGAAGAGAACTGGAAGACTATTTTAAAATTGATTAATTCTCCATCATTTTGTGCTCGTCATTCTTTATTACAATTCAAAGTGGTACATAGAGTTTATGTGTCTAAAGACAAGCTCTCTTGTTTCTACACAGATATTTCCCCCTACTGTAATAAATGTACTAATAGAGTGGCCACACTAATTCATATGTTTTGGACATGTCTGAGCCTTGAAAATTTTTGGAAAGGTGTATTTCAAACTTTTTCTGTACTCTTCAATGTTACTTTTAAGCCCAGTCCCTTGAATGCCATGTTTGATATTGTTGAGGATAGTATTACAAAACTGAAGCCATCTAATTTGCGGGTATTAGCCTTTATGTCTCTTATGGCCAGGAGGGCGATCTTGCTCAAGTGGAAGGAGGTTGCCCCGCCCACTCATGTTCAATGGCTATCTGACGTTATGTTGTGCCTTGATTTAGAAAAGATTCGTTGTTCGATTTCTGATTCTAAACATGATTTTCTAATGTTATGGGGACCCTTTCTGAGTTATTTTCATAATCTTTGAACTTTTATTGAAATATGGTTCTGAGCCATCACTATTATAATATTATACAGTAAGGTATTTTGTTTTCTCTTTTCTTTTTCACCAACCAGCTCATTTTGGTAGTGGGGGTAGATTTTTTATAATAAAATATAATCATTCTACTTTATTTCATTTCATAATTCATTCTTTTTTCTACATGATTGATTTGGAATATGGGATACTGTGATCATATTATAAATGTAATGTATTTCATATTGTATCCTTATGAACTTTGTATTTATATCCATTTAGTTTAAATAAAATTAATAAAAATATTGAAAGAGAGAGAATTTAGCCCCCATGACCACTTATTTAATTCTACTTCTGATTCCCATTCCAACATATTGTGTCCACGGCCTCCTCGATTGCCACGACGAGGCCACTCTCAGTTTGGAAGAGCAACACTTCATTTTCCATCTGGGTAGCCTCCAACAACCTGACAGCATGAACATTGCTCTTTCTAACTATTGGTAATTTCTTCCCTCTTTGCTTCTCCCTTTTTCAAGTTCCCATTTTTGCTTCCTTCTTAATCCTTTCCTTCTCCTCACCTGCCCAACACCTCCCTCTGGTGCCCCCTCCCCTTCCTCTCCTATTTCTATTCTAATCCTGTCAAAATGAATGCTAACATTGCATTTGCCTTCCTCACCACTGACTCAACCTGCAAATTATCCTTTAGGGAATCCTGTACAAGGACTCCCAAGTCCCTTTGCACCTCAGATTTTTCAATTTTCTCTCCATTTAGAAAATAGTTTATGCTTTTATTTCATCGACCAAAATGCATAACCATACACTTCCTGATACTGTATTCTATCTGTCACTTCTTTGTCCATTCTCCTAATCTGTTTAAGTCCTCTGTAGCATCTCTGCTTCCTGCCCCTCCACCTATCTTTATAATGTTCTGCAAGCTTGGCCTCAAAGCCATCAATGCCTTCATCCAAATCATTGACATATAATGTAAAAAGCTGTTCCACCACAGATCTCTGTGGAACACCACTAGTCACTAGCACTCAACCAGAAAAGGCTCCTTTTATTCCCACTCTTTACCCCCGCCAGTCATGCAATGCTCTGTCCATGCTAGTATCTTTCCTGTAATACCATAGTCTCCTGTTAGGCAGCCTCATGTCTGGTACCTTGTCAAAGGCCTTCTGAAGATTCAAGTACACAACTGATTCTTTTTTGCCTATCCTGCTTGTTGTTTCTTCAAAGAATTCCAACAGATCTTGTCAGACAAGATTTTCCCTTAAAGAATCCATGCAGACTTTGGCCTACTTTATCATTTGTGTCCAAGTATCCCGAAACCACATCCTTAAGAATCGACTCCAACATCTTCCCAAATACTGAGGTCAGATTGACTGGCCTGTAATTTCTTTTCTTCTGCCTCTCTCCCTTCTTGAAGTGAGGAGTGACATTTGCAATTTTCCAGTGTTCTGGAACCATGCCAGAATTCATTGATTCTTGAAAAGTCATGACTAATATCTCTACAATCTCTTCAGCCACCTCCTTCCGAACCCTGGGATGTAGATCATCTGGTCCAGGTGACTTATCTACCTTAAGACCTTTCAGTTTCTCAAGCACCTTCTCCCTGGTAATGGCAACTTCACTCACTTCTGCCCCCTGACACTCTCAAGCTTCTGACATACTGCTAATGTCTTCCACAGTGAAGAGTGACACAAGATACTTTCCTTGTCCCCCATTATTATCTTTCCAACATCATTTTCCAGCTGTCCGCCATCTATTCTCACCTCTCTTTTACATTTGAAGAAACTTTTGGTATCCTCTTTAGTGTTATTGGCCAGCTTACCTTTGTAGTCCATCTTTCTTTCTTAACATTTTTAGTTGCCTTCTGTTGGTTTTTAAAAGCTTTCCAATCCTCTAACTTCCCACTACTTTTTGATCTATTATATGCTCTCCCTTTGGATTTTGTGTTGGATTTTACTTCTCTTGTCAACCATAGTTGTGACATCCTGCCTTTAGTATACTTTTCCTTTGGGATGTATCTATCCTGCACTTTATGAATTGCTCCCAGAAACTCCAGCCATTGCTGCTCTGCCATCATCCCTGCTAGTGTTCCCTTCCAGTCAATTATGTGCCAGTAGAAATGCTGGATGTAGGTTCGCTTTTCAACATTTAAGAGGAGTTTGGTTAAGTACATGGAGGGGAGGGGTATGAAGAGATATGGCTCATGTATAGGTTTATGGGATAAGGCAGAATAACCGTTTAGCACAGATGATGGGCTGAAGGGCCTGTTTTTGTGTTTTAGTGCTTTATGACTATTTCTAGATTGCAGAGATGCTGGGAATTCATCGATATCAGTGACACCTACAAAGGCTAGTAATTGAGCTGCATTATTCTGCTTTGTTTGATTGCACTGGCTGAGTTGTTACTAATGGAGCACTCTTAGTGTTCTGGTGCAATGTGGTTTACTGATGAATATTTACAGAGCTCTGGCCAATTTTCCTTCTGCTGTTTCCTCCCCTCTTAGGCCTGGGTAACTCTAAAGAATTCACTGCTCCAGCCAAAGTGGGGGATCTTGCTCCCGACAGTTTCCTCTTGAATGTGCTGAAGGGTTTGCAGTTGGATGCAGTGGTGATAATCAGCCCATCACTGAGTGGAATGTATTCACTGCCGTTCCTGTTTAGCCACAGTGATATGGTAAAGGGGTTCATCCCTGTGGCCCCCATCTGCACCGAGAAGTTCTCCGCTGAGCAGTACGGGAACATACAGGTAACCTGTCTCTATCACACAGATTACAGCAGAGTGCTCTTAACGTTCTCGGGATGCTCCAGCATGTGAGACAACCAATGAAACACTGAGAAAGTTGGCCATATTATGCCACTTGCTACCACTGATCAATGGTAGCACTCTCCAATGATACCAGCGATGTCTGCTCCTCCTGCCCTTGTACCTTTATTATAACAGAGCTAACAGCTCTGTACTGAGCCCAATTCTTCTCACCCATATTACTCTTGGTAAAGACATCTACATTGAAGGGACTGACGCCACTCACTTTAAAACTCCACTCTACCTTTCTGCTTTATCTTTGTCTGGCACCCAGTTATCACGTATCTCTAACTAACTCCACTTTGGCTCCCTGTCACAGACTTATCACATGCCATCAGTAGCCTCCAAGGCAAATGCCTGGGGTTGAACTAAAACTTACCAGGAGGCCCCACGCCACCAGGTTCAGGAACAGCCGATGTGGATAAGTTCACTCACCTCAACACGACTGATTTCACAACCTTTGCACCCACTTTCAAGGAGCTTACATATCATGTTCTCAGTATTATTTATTTATTTATTTGCACAATTTGTCATCTTTTCCATATTGGTTGTTTTTCAGTCTTTGTTGATTTCTAGCTTTTCATAAATTCTGTTTCTTTATCTTCCTGTAAATGTCTGCAAGAAAATGAATCACAAGATAGTATATGGTTACATTATATCTACTTTGATAATAGATTTACTTTGACTTAGATCTAATTTCACCCAAGCTGAGCTTTCAACTCTACTGAATCTCAAGGACAAGAATTTTACATCTAAGGGGTTGAGAGATGTTGGGAACCAAGCTTGGGCAGCAAGCAGTCAGCTGGGTAGAGTGTGGGCAGTTAAACCTCTCAGAGCAGAGGAGATGTCAGATAAAGCAATGATATTTAACAACCTGGAGGCTCTTTCCACTGAGGTGGGATGAGACTAGAACTATAGGTCATGGGTTAAGGATGAAGAGTGAAATGTTGAAGGGGAGCTTCTTCACTCAGAGGGTAGTGTGAGTGTGGAACGAGCTGCCAGCATATGCGGGTTTGATTTCAGCATTTAAGAGAAGTTTGGATGGGAGTTGTGGGGTCCAGGTGCAGGTCAATGGGAGTAATCAGATTACTAGTTCAGCATGGACTAGGTGGTCGAAGAGCCTATAACCAAGATAGAAACATACTGCATTTCAGAGGTGGAACTGAGTTCATGTTTAAAGATGACCAACTTCTTGTCATCCTCGTGTTTTAAATAATTTCACAACTTCCC
This sequence comes from Hypanus sabinus, assembly GCF_030144855.1. Lineage (NCBI taxonomy): Eukaryota > Metazoa > Chordata > Chondrichthyes > Myliobatiformes > Dasyatidae > Hypanus > Hypanus sabinus. Next base: position 61,551,130 of record NC_082724.1, on the reverse strand, counting down.
TCCAAACCCCCTTCCAAGCCACTTTCATTATTCCATTATTGCTGAAATCTCCAGTTCCACAGTTTGTCAATAATCTCTCTCCCTTTCTGGCCCATATCTTTCCTTTACCTTCCCTTCACTCTAACCCTAACTTCTGAGATTCACTTCTAGAAGATCTCAGATTCAGATTCATATATTTGTTTATCACACGTACATTGAAATTAACAACCAACACAACCTAGGGTATGCTGGGGCAGCCTGTTCGTGTTGACGTACATTCCAGCGCCAACATAGCATGCCCACCATGCTCAGAACAACACAACAAAACAGCAGCAAAAATGATCACCTTCCTCCCTTCTACCCACCCACTCACATCATTCCTCCAAATCCAATCTCTTGCCCTTCCTTGTATATTCCCACCTTAAAACTATTGTAATTAAGAACTTGCTCACTTGTTCCCACCATCTCTTGCTTTGAGTTAATCTTGTGAAATGCTTTGATGTGTTTCTACATTCAACACCCAATATGTTGACACTGGTCCTTGTGGCCCAGTGAGTCATGACCTCTTTATCAGCTTTTGGAAATTTTTGTAAAACTAAACAGTGGGCAACATATGAGTGATAGCAGATGCTGTGGTGGACTTCACCGGCACTTTAACTGAATGACTGTACTGATCCAGTTACTGATCCGTTTTGTTTTTCACAGACCCCGACGTTGATAGTGTACGGTAGCAATGATAAACCAATGGGAGAGGAGTCGTTTAACAATCTTAAACACCTTTCTAACAACAAGGTGCATGTAATGAATGGGGCACCACATGCCTGCTACCTCAGCAATCCCAAGGAGTGGCATCAGACAGTGTTGGAGTTTCTACAGAATCTGTCCTAAACCCCCTTGGACATTGATCACAGCAACAGAACATTCTATTATTGAATTAATTGTTAATGTCAATCATTTATTATTACAACAATCAGAATACTGCTTGTTTGATCCCTGATATCTTTCCCTTAAAAATAATATAGATTTGTTACAGCTTCAGACCTTCATGCTGAACTACCTGAGCTTCTCACCACTTTGGACATTCAGCTGTCCCGTGTGTATGTTCACACAGAGGACTTGGAACCTTCCACAGAACTTTGTTTTCATTTGTCTGCTCTGGTCAGATTATGTAAATTAATCAGGAAGAAATGTTTATTTTTCAGTCCAGAACTGGCCTGGATGAGAGGGGTATGTAGGTCATTACAGGGGAACACTAAGTCTATTTACAGTGGGAATCAACATTCTTATAACTTGCACATTTGATCCATCTGTTCTTTAATCACTTTTCAAATCACCCCACTTGATTGCTTTTTGGCATACGTCATCTAGAATGGAGTATTACATGCAGCTGTGGTCACCTTCCTACAGAAAGATATCATTAAGATTGAAAGGGTACAGATAAAATATACAAGTATCTTGCCGGGACTTGAAGTTACAGTGAAAGGTAGAATAGGTAAGGACTTTATTCCTTGGAGTTTAGCAGAATGAGGAGAGATTTGATAGAGATAGTATCTAGAGGGCATGAGTTTAAGGTGAGAGGGAAAAGATTAAAAATGAATTTGGACAACTTGTTCTTTTAGAGAGGAAGAGTGATATCTATGTGAAATGGGCTGCCAGAGGAAGTGGTTGTGGCAGGAACAACAGCCTTTAGAAGGTAGTTGGATATACATGGATTGTAAAAAGGATTTAACTGTCTGGTCACTTCTGCTTGTCTTTGGCCTTTCACAGCTCCAAATCTACCATAGGCTTGAGGCATGGGGCCTTGTATTCTATCTGGGCAAACTGGTAATGCAACAGTTTCATCTGCACAGTTCTGATATAAACCCATAAGCTCATATTTTTCTTTCTTGGGAGATGCTAATTGGGCTGCTGAGTATTTCCATTATTCTCATTTATGTTAGGTAACCAAACAACTGCTGTGCACTGCTTCTCAGTACAACATTTCCCCCATTCCTTCTGTCCCTCCACTCAGCACATCCTTCAGAAGTGTGATTGACCAGTGCTCCCATGCTCTTTGACAACACTTATGTAATGCCCTGGTTAATATTTTACTGTTATGCTGTATGTATTTCATTTTGGCAGTTCTGTTAGAGCAGTCTGTTCTGTTTTCATGCTTGTTTGGGTTACAGTTGAAGATGAGGGAGAGGAGAAATGGGTGCCATCCATTTAAGATGGTCAGATTAATGGGAGGTTTCTCTGGTGAGGGACACTAAGGCTGGGCTTGGTGCTTTTGTTCAAGAGGAGATGGAGAGAGAAGACGCTGGGGAGAACCGGTCATAGCATACGATCCGGTGGGAGACCCGTTTGTTGGAGATGGATTGTGAGTGACGTTTGAAAGGTGGAGTGTGCTTTCATGTTGACCGAGGGCCCAGCACATGAGTGACCGAGACGTTCAAGATGAGCTCCAACTTGTGCACATTTGACTGTTTAATTAGAATGAGCTGTTTTCTTTTTGTTATTCTTTACTAACCCTTTAGTTAAGATTCATAAATATAATTCCTTTACTTGTAGACAGTGTACTGTCTGTTATTTTGTAGCATTAATTTGTAACAGGGTAGTAAATGACACAGCATCCACACAAACCGGGGTTTGGGGTGGAATCGAGCACATCTCAATCTCACGAGTTTGGTGGGGCCGGAGGTTGTCTTCCCTAGACTTAGCAGCCAAGGAAACCGGGGTGTTTCACTTACGTCACATGGATTCACCTGCTACTCATCTTTGTTCTACTCACACCCTTCCTGCAACATTAAACACATTTAACCTCCTCCCTCCCTCATTGTAGTTCTGAATGATGATCATCCACCCAAAACACAATATACAGTATCCTCTTTATAGATAGTCTGCTGTGTTTCCAGCATTACTCATTTTATTTCAGATTTGCAGATGATGAAAGATCTGTTTTGTACTTTTAGGAAAATCACGATTTTCGTTAATTTTATGATAAGATGCTGGAAGTGTTTTTTTACACTGCAGTAATTTTTGTCTTGCAGTGTACTGCTGCTGCAACAAATTCCATGATGTATATCAATGATATACCTGAATCCAATTCCAACAGTGTGCAAGCACAACTGCACACAATATTCCAGATGCAATCTGTCAGTCATGTATAGATGTAACACAACATCCCAACTATTGGAAGTGATTAGGATCAGAACATGGGTTACATCGACCAACTTGATTCACTGGTGAAGGAATAAACCATTTATTCACTACATTTGTTCAAATCCATATTCATTGGCCAAAAGAACAGAAATAACAATATCAGGGGAAATGGCTGAGATGAGAATGAATAATGTTGTTAATAAGACCAAAGCTAGTTGAGCAGATCAAGAATATCCTTAACAGGGATCCAAGATCAGATTCTTGGGAACTTTCAACAAACTACGTACCTATATTTCCAGATCTCTTTGTTCCACCACACTCCTCAGGGCCCTACCATTCACTCTGTAAGACCTACCCTAGTTGGTCCTACCAAAGTGCAAAACCTTGCACTTGTCTGCATTACATTCCATCTTTCATTTTTCTGCCTGATGCAGATCCCTCAGCAAACCATTATAGCCAATATACCCCAAATCTTGGTGTCATTCACAAATTTGCTGATTCAATTATTCACATTATCATCCAGACCATTGATATAGATGACAAACAACAATGGACGTAGCATCATTCCCTGCTGCACACTAGCCACAGGTCTCCAGTCAAAGAGGCAACCATCTACTACCACTCCTTGGCTTCTCCCACAAAGCCAATGTCAAATCCAATTTCCTACCTCATCCTGAATGCCGAGTGACTGAATCTTCTTGCCCAGACTCCCATGTGGGACCTTGTTAAATGTCTTACTAAAAGTCTACGTAGACAACATCCACTGCCTTGCCTTCATCCACTTTCCTGGTAACTTGCTCAAAAAACTCAAAAGATCAGTTAGATGTGATCTACCATGCATGAAGCCATGCTGATTACCTTAATCAGTCCATGTCTGCCAAATACCTGAATATGTGGTCCCTTAGAATACCTTCCAATGACTTTCCTACAAATGGTATCACTCACCAGCCTATAATTTCCTGGTTTCTGTTAAGAGCCTCATTTAAACAGAGGAACAACACTGGCTATCCTCCAATCCTCTGGTACCTCTCCTGTTGTTAAGGATGTTTTAAATATCTCTGCTAGGGCCTCAGCAGTTTCTGTGCTTGCCTCCGTAGAGTCCAAGAGGACACCTTATCACCCTGATTTGCAAACACCTCCTCTGTAATCTGTACAGGGTTCATGAAGTTGATGCTGCTTTGCATCTCTTCTATAGACTTTATCCATGCACAGAATGCATTTAAGATCTCCCCCATCCGTTTTGGACCTCCACACATGGATTACTATTCTGGTCCAATTTTGTTCCTTGAAATACTTTGCCCTTAACAAACCTGTAGAATCCCTTTGGATTCTCCTTCACCTTGTCTGCTAGAGCAACTTCATGCCTTCTTCTAGTCTTCCTGATTTCTTTCTTGTATTCCATAGACAGATCATTTGTTCCTACCTGCCTGTACTTGCTAGGCACCTACATTTTTTCTCTTAACCGGCACCTCAATATCTCTTGAAAACTAAGGTTCCCTACACTTGTTATCTTGACAATTTATTCTGACAAGAACAAGCTTTGTACTCTCAAAATTTTGTTTTTGAAGGCCTCTCACTTTTCAAGTACACTTTTGCCAGAAAACAACTTGTTCCAATCCACACATTTCTGACACCATCAAAACTGGTGTGGAAAGTTAAGATTATCTATTATAACAACCTTGTATTCCTTGCAACAGTCTGCAATCTCTTTACAAATTTGTTCCTCTAAATCCCGAAGACTATTGGGTGGTCTGTAACATAGCCCCTATTACCTTTCTTACTTCTCAGTTTCACCCATAACATCTCACTAGTCAAATTCTCCAGTCAGTCCTGTCAGAGCACTAGAGTGACCTTTTCCCTGACTAGTAATGTCACCCTTCCTCCTGCTCTGTTATGTCTAAAAACCCCCAATACTGAGCTGCCAATCCTGCAACCAAGTCTCACTAATGCCTACATCATCATAATTCTAGGAGTTGATCCATACCCTGTACAAGATTTTAGTGAGACTGCAACGAGAACATTGTGTACAGTTCTGGTTGCACACCTTTGGAGTGAGAATCAGGTTTATTATTATTAATATACATGGTCTCACAAAAGAACATATTCCACAAATTACTGTTATAAAAATAAATAGTACAAAAGACAAATAATAAGGTGGTGTTCATGGACTTCAGAAATCTGATGATAGAGGGAAAGGAGCTGTTCTTAAAATGTTGAGTGAAGATCTTCTGGCTCTGGTACCTCCTTACGGATTTTAGTAATGCATGTGCCAGATGGTGAGGACACTTAGAAATGAATGCTGCTTCTTGAGGCACTACCTCTTGAAGATTACCTTGATGGTATGGAGGGTGGTACCCATGATGGAACTGGCTGAGTTTACAACACTGTGCAGTCTCTAACAATTGTGAGCATTGGAGGCTCCATACCAGACTGATGCAACCAGTCAGAATGCTCTCCACAGTACACCTGTACAAACTTGCCAGAGTTATGGTGACCTACCAAATTTTCTCAAACTCCTAATGAAAGAAGCTGCTGTGGTTTCGTATGATTGCATCAATGTGTTGGATACAAGTTAGGTCCTCAAAGATGTTGATACCCAGGAACTTCTCTATCCATTATCTCCTCCTGGTGGTCCTTCACCTTCTGCTTTTTCCAATGGTCCACTGTCCTCTCCTACTAGCTTTCTTCTTCAGTCCTTTAACACTTCCACCTCTCCTCTCCCACTAGTGTGTGTTCTGACTTGCTGACAACTAGAGAGGGGTGAAAAAAAGATTTGCCATCTAAAATAGGAATAGGTTTAAGGTGAGGGGGGAAAGAGTTAAAGGGGCTCAAGCAGAAGATTTCTCCCATACACAGGTGGTGGGTCCAATTATAAGGTTGAAAGGTATTTAGACAGCTCCCTGAATAGGAAAAGTTTAGAGCAACACTTTTTATAGACCAATGCCATTAACCAGGGAGTTTGTGAACCCTGGTTTATAACATTCCAGAGGCCTTGATAAATAGACCAGGACTTAAAGCCAAGATTTTTAATCACAGGAAATTGGAAGAAATATAGTTGAAACAAGTTTAGTTCAACCTGAAAGGACAGCATAAACTCCAATTAAGTGTAAGTGTCATACACCAGTCATAGAAGAATCTGGAGTTAATGTTGTGCAAAAATTACTTCTGAATTAATTATTAACTATATAGAAACATAGGGATAAAGTAAACACATGTAAACCAAACTTACTGCTGTAACAAGATCAGAAGTGAACTCTGGTCTCACCCAGTTATATCCCAAAATCATTTACCCTCAGTCTATTCCTCGTGCCTGCTTTATTTTATTAAGAATTTTTGTAGAGCTGGTTTAAAGTTTTAGAAAGGGTGGGAGTGACTAGGGCAGCTGAGAGGAGGCCCCGTTTCTTTTCCAGTATCATTAACAACTAGAAGAATGCTAAAATCAGGTGCCGTGGATCAAGTCTTCAATAACACCTCCTGGTTTCATTTCAGGTTTTCAGCATTAGCGGTTATTTTCTATCAAGTCACCGTCTCTGTCGGGAAATCTTAGGAGATTTATGGTCAGCAGCTGTCATGAGCTCCTTTCACACACCATTAAAACAAGAGATACCGCAGGTGCTGGAAATCCAGAGCAACAGGTGTAAAATGCTGGAGGTTAGGCAGCAGCGATGGGGGCGATATTTCGGACCGAGACCCTTCACCAGGACTGGAAAGGCAGAGGGAAAACATCATAATAAGGTGGGTGGTGGGAAAGCTGGTAGGTGATAGATGGAACCAAGTGAGAATCTGGGAGTGATAGGTAGCAGATATAAAGGGCTGAGAAAGGGAAGGAGGTGAGGGGAAGAGAGAGAGAGAGAGAAAGAAAATTACCGGAAGTTACAGAATATTTAAGCCATTAGCTTGGAGGCGACCCAGAGGGAGTAAGAGTAGCCAGAAACGGGACCAAGCTGCTGGATGAAGCGGGTACGTCGGATGTCACCGATGTCGAGTAGGCCGCAACAGGCTCCCAAGTGACTTCCTCGGGAGGCCAAGGCCTCCAGACCCCGTCACGTCCGAAAGCTGCTGTCGCTCCCTGATTGGTCGATGCAGCCGTTCTTTCATTGGGCGCGGGGTGAGGAAAAGCTCACGCTCCGCTTCTGATTGGTCGGCTGACGTGGCCGTTGCCACGCTACGGCGCGGCGGCAGTGCCACGTCTCGTGTGTTTGGGAGGCCGCGGGCGGCGGCTGCTCTCGGGCATTGACTGTACTCGGTGTGCGTGAGTCAGCGGTCATCCGCAGGTGAGTGTGGGGGCCGCTGCCCTGTGCTTTGCTCCCAGGCCTGCTCCAGGTGTCGCTGGCCATCAGGAGGGAGACTGGAGGTGCTGTGACCTGGGGTCCATGAGTTCCAATAGGGGGGCGGGTTGAGGAATGAATGGGAGATTCTGATAGTGTAACGGGGAGACGGGGAGATAGCCTCTACTGAGATAGGGTGAAAGGGAGGAGTTAGGAGGTGGTTGGTGGAACCAGGTGAGGGTAGGATGGAGGTAGATAGGCTGGAAGATGACTAGTGGAGACTTTAGAATCTAGATGCTGGAATCAGAGGAGGAATTTCTTCAACCAAAGCCTGGTGAATCAGTGGAATTCTTTTGGAGAACCATTAAAGTTAGGGCTGCAATGGGAAGCTGGGTGCTCAACAGTTTAATGGGAAGGAGTTGAGGATATGTGTTCTTTGTGAGGCATCACTTGGTATATGGATAGTTATATTAGAGCATTGTGGAGGCCAAAACATTAGGTATATTTGAGGCAAAGATTGATAGGTTCTTGATAGATTCTTGATCAGTCCTGATGAAGGGTTTTGGCTGAAATGCCGACTGTACTTGTTTCCATAGATGTTGCCTGGCCTATTGAGTTCCTTCAGCACTTTGTGTGCTTTGCTCTTGATTGATAAGATGGTTATGGGGAGAAAGCTGGAAGTAGGGTTAAAAATAACAACCAGGTGGTGAAAACTTGATGGGCCAAATGTCCTATGAGGAATGAGATTCGTGAAGGATGATGGGCAGATGAAAGCAATGGTGGGGGGAAATAAAGGGCTGGGGCAACAGAAGGAGGGGGAAAAGAGCACAGGAAATATGGGTTACCTGAAGATGGAAAGTTACACATTCATGCCTTTTAGTTGCAGACTCCCCAGGCAGATTATTGCACTGACATCCTAACAGTGGAGAGGGGTGGCAGAAACCGGAGCTGCTGCAGTTGAGTAGGTTGTGTCTAACCATGGTGGAATTTATATTCTGACATTGAGTTGCTGCTGGACAGCACAGATCTCAGAGCTTCGGCAGTTGGAAGTTGTTGCAGGTTAGAGTTTGGCCAGGTGAGTTTTGGAGATGAAGTCAAGATTATGGAGGTGTTGGAAAAGTTGAGTTTGGAGTGAAGGTAGGTTTGGAGATGGTTTGACTAATAGATGAGCTTGATTGGGAAAATGTGGTTCTGTCTTCCTCTTTGAATAATATAACACAGCGTTGTGAACATTCTTTGTGGGTTGGGGAGAGTATAGCGACATTGACTAGGAAGTGAGAGTTGTTGATGACAATACATTTGGTCTCCCTAGTGTTTATTTGGTGGAAATTATTGTCCATCCATCATTCAAAGCTGGAGAAGCAGTGTGACAGATCAAAACTCTCACTATCTTTTCTTTCAGTTAGTCCTGATGAAGGGTCTCGGCCCGAAACATGGACTGTGCTTCTTCCTATAGATGCTGCCTGGCCTGTTGCGTTCCACCAGCATTTTGTGTGCGTATCGTATCGGTCATTTCAGATTTGGTTATGGTTCCCTTACGCTCTTAGCCCAGAGTCCTGCAGGTTGTTGCCTTTCAATGCTTTTTCTAATTTTGTGATGAAATTATTAAATCATCTCCTATTACCTTTTCAGGGAATACATTCCAAGTCACAGCTCGCAAGTTATCCAGAAAACTGCTGTGATTTTTTTTTGCTAGTTAATGCACCAGTTAAAATCAGGTTAGTCTCTGACTTGAGTTGGTTCTGTCTTTTTTTTGTAATGTAGGTTCTGATGCTTTCATCAAGGAGAACAGTAAATATGAGGTGCTAAGAATGGAATTCTCTAGAATGTAATTTGTGAGTCTGACACAGTATAGAAACGGGCCCTCTGCCTTATTAAGTCCATCAGCCACCCAGTTATACTAATCCTACATTCTTCTCATTCTCCGTGCATTCTGTCAACTTCCTTCAGATCCAGCCACTCACCTACAAATCAGGGGCATTGTGCAGAGGCTAATTAACCTCTGGGGTGTAGCAGGGAACAGCAGGGAACAGTAGCGTAGTGGATAGTATGACACCAGTACAGCTCAGGCCGTCAGAGCTCGGAGTTTAATTTCAACATCACCAGTAAGGAGTCTGTGTCCTGCTTGCGGAATGCGTGGGTTTTCTCTGGGTGTTCCGGTTTTGTCCCACGGTCCAAAACTACCTGTCAGTAGTTTAATTGGTTATTGTAAGTTGTCCTGTGATTAGGCTAGGGTTCGATCGCTGGATGGTGCAGCTGGAGGGATTATTTTTCACTGTCTCAGTAAATAGATAAAGGTGGGGTGAATGTTGATGGGTGTTTGTTTTTGTTAATAATGATAATGAAAGATTTGAAGTGGAGAGCCATTAACATGAGGGTCACAATTGGAAGTTGGATGTCCAACAGTCTAATGGGAAGGGGTTGAGGATATGTATTTCTAGGCATCTTTGTGGGGCAACGCTTCATATATGGGTTGTCATATACCTGTTGTTGCAGCTGTATTGTGTCACTGTTACCTCTGAAATAATGAGTGCGAGGTCAGATTTCCAATTTTGTTTTACAGGTGAAGATGAAAGCATTAATTTTGGTTGGAGGCTATGGTACACGGTTACGACCTTTGACGCTTAGTGTTCCAAAGCCACTGGTGGACTTTTGCAACAAGCCAATTCTCCTGCATCAAGTGGAGGCTTTAGTAAAGGTACACTCACCATCTCAATGGCAGGATGGAGACCCGAATGTGAGAGAACAGTGCACATTATTACCAAGGCATGAATTCAAGCAACTTGTGGAAATGTGAGAGTGTAAAGTGATTGGTTGTCTATAGGGGAATTGTTCCCCAATTATCCTTTCATCATTTACCTCTTTCTGGCACAACCTTGCAAGCTTTCAGTATTGCACAAGCTAATTCCCCTCTGTGGGTGCTAACACGTATCAGGGATTATTACAGATATATCAATATAATACAGTGTCAGATATTCCCATTTCAAATGTGTTAGCATCAACACTACAGGGACTGCTTAGAGTGACTGGTAACTTTGAATTGGAAATAGAGCAGCTCAGGCTGTCCCTTTTGAGGAGTAACACATGTGGTTGGTATGACTATCTCTGCATTATATATGCTGTATCCAGCAAAATCTGGAGTAATTGTGCAATTTTTAAAAACGGTGTAATATTCATGCATTCACTTATTTAATGCCGTGCCAGAAGAAATGTAGGTAATAACTGATATTTGTTGCCATAATTGGTGCATGTGTTTATCATAAACACAAGAAATTCTGCAGATGCTGGAAATGATGAATGGTCTTAGCCTGAAATGTCGACTTTTTATTTCTTTCCGTAGATGCTGCCTGACCTGCTGAGTTCCTCCCGCATTTTGTGTGTGTTGCATGTGTATTTCAGGAGTTTGGTACAGGTCCTCCCCACATTACAAGCACCTGTCTTACAGACAGCCTGTACGCATGAGCAAGTGTTTGTAATGGGTTTTCCAGCTGCTGCAGAATTGCAGGCATCTGGTTCACAATCACACTTCCAGCCTGAGAATGGTCCAAGTTCAAATAGTTCACAGGAATGGAGCCTTGTTATAACCTGGGGATGACCTGTATTATTCAGCCAAACATGCAACCAGTAAGAAGAATGTTTTTACAGTTCTTTCTTGTGTTTAACTGTGTGTTCTGCTTTGAATAGGCTGGAGTATCACATGTGATTCTTGCCGTCAGCTATATGTCCGAGATGCTGGAGAAGGAAATGAAAGAACAGGAACAGAGGGTAAGACCATGAAGATGAACAGGGATGCTTCGGTACATTAACAGTTATTCCTGTGGTAATTATAGGCAGAACTGAAATCCCCTGTTTCAAAAACTATGTGACACAGCCTAATTCTATGCAGGATAAATGTGTCTATTTTGCTTTCAAATGTATTTGATTTGTTCTTCAGCCTAAATCTAGTGCATACTTTCAAACAAAGTGGGTAGAAAATATTTGAGTTCAAGAGAATAACCAAGAATCATGTCGAAAATTGCTCCAGTGAAAAGTATAATATTCCGCAGCTAAAATCAATAAGGGAGCTGTGTTCCAATGAGTCACAAAACAGAAAAGGTTCTCTGTTTACTTTTGTGTGTAAAAGAGAATTCATGAGCTTGCAATCATAAATTGCCTGTCACAACCTCAGTGTGCATACCTATGAAGGACAGTCATGCTGTAAGATAGGAAATGCATTGGCCATGTGCCGTATCCACAAAAGGGAACTGTGATATTTTCTGGGAAATCTTTTTGTAATGTTGTTAAAGGGATCAAATGTTGGACGGACTTCTCTGTAAGAAATATCTCAAGTCCAGCTGAGTCTACAAATGAGAACTCTGCTTAATACCTGAAATGAAGGAAGGAATTTTAATGGTGTAGCATGCTCCAAGTGTTGCCCAGGAAGTGTTTGTATGCATAATGTTCCCATGTGCCTTCTACCACAGGTTGGATGAGCACCTGATCAGGTCAGATCACTGATCATGTGTCCAACCCACCCCTTCCAATTAGTTCTGTATAGACTAAATGGCTCTAACAAGGTAGCAGTGAAGGATCAGAGTCTTACAAGAGAAAAGGTGAAGTAACTGTATACTTCATTATTTCCTTTAGCTGAATATTCGTATCTCACTGTCTCACGAAAAGGAGCCCTTGGGAACAGGTAAAATATCTCTACATGTCAGTGGCAGCAACTCATTTGTTTATTAGCACTATAATCTGGATTGAATTTATTATAGTTAGATCCAATCAAACAATTAATGTTCTCTTCTGGACTGAAGTATTTTGTTTCTTTTGTAGTTCTTAGTGTTTCATTTTGTCCACTAAATGTTTCAGGAAACAAGAATTTTCTGAAATTTCAATAATATTCCCTTCTATTCAGAGATACAGTTCAGTAAGAGATAAAATGTACCCCTTCAAAGGCTGTTTATATTGTGCTTGATTAGTTATAGCAACAGGTATGGGCAACTTAGACTCTTGTGCATATGATTAACTTAACTCCTTTCCTCTGGTATATTCTTTCTTCATGGAAAAAAGTGTTAGTCTCTTGTTTATAAATTCCAGTTGGAAACCTGGATCACAGATTAGCTGTTTGCTATGTTTGATGTTAGCTTGTCTGTAGCAAGGGGAGAGAATGTAGGGTTCAGATAAATTTTGAAAGAGGGTTGTTTTACAGGCTGAGTCATTGACTGTTCTCGTGGGTAGTAACACACTGCCATTCTTTCCTCACTCTTGTTTGTAGCTGGACCTCTGGCTCTGGCCCGTGAGTTGTTCGCTGACAGTTCGGAGCCTTTCTTTGTCCTAAATAGTGATGTCATCTGCGACTTTCCCTTCCAGGAGATGGTCCGCTTTCACAAGCATCATGGGAAGGAAGGTACCATAGTGGTAAGTATAACACCCAGTAACATTGGGTTGATAAGTAGTACATCAATTTTGCATCACAGCAGAGGAATAACCATCTCCAAGAAGGGAGAGTCAACCATTTTAGAGTCACCCAGCTGGGGTCACCCCGACTAGAAACTTGCCTTGATGAACCACATAAATATTGCAAGAAATGGATAGAGGCTAGGTCTGCTACAGTAAGTGACTTGAACTCCTGACACAGGTCACTTGGGCAGACCTCCAAAACCAGTGACTTCTACCAGTAAGAAAAAGAAAGGCAGTGAGTGTCTGGGAGCACCACTACCTGCTGTTTCCCTGCAAACTCATGCATCATCCTGACTTCCAACTACAGCCCTGGTCTTTTATTACCGATGGATCTAGAACTCCCTCCCCAAACAGTACCTCGGAAGCACCTTCACCAGTTAGAGAAATTGCTTCTAAAGGGCAGTTAAGAATGCCAATAAATGTTGCCTTTGACAAAGACGCCTAGTTCACAAAAGATGAATAAAACCAATAGGCTTTGTCCCATGGTGGAATGATTGCTATAATATCCATTGAGGAATGTACCTCCTCAGTGTCGCCATAGTTACTGCTTTAAGGCTAAGTGTGTGTGTGTAATACAAGATTACAAGCCTTTTTTCTCAGCCATCACTGCCACCAGTCTCACGACTGAGTGAGACTCCAATCTCCCTACCACCAATTCCAGAACTGAGGGAAACAGGGATCTTCTACCACGCATAGAGTAGTGTGAGCAATTGCAATTGTGACAAATGAACTGAGAAGACTGAGAGGAAAATCTGTCTTTTAAAGGTTCTTGCTGCCCTTGGAGTATTTTAATGAACGTGTCATCTGCCCCTTTATTTGACAGGTTACTAAAGTGGAGGAACCTTCCAAATATGGGGTGGTCATATATGAAGCAGAGATTGGGCGGATACACCGATTTGTGGAGAAACCTCAGGTGTTTGTGTCAAATAAAATCAATGCGGGAATGTACATCTTCAGTCCCTCAGTTTTGAACAGGATACAGGTATGATCATCTTCACCAGAAGGGAAATCTCTGGTTCAAAGTGCAGTGGAGACTACAATGCTTTGTGTTCAAAGTCACTTGTATGCTGAAGGTGATGTGAATTTGGGTCCTATTACTGTACCAGATGACCAGGACATCTGGGGAACCCGTGGTTAATTGTGAGAAACTTAATGCTAATGAATGAACATCAAATCATATCAGGACTGATGTTGTCATGACTGAAGGTGGAGTAAGGCTTCCACTATTTTGTCCTGTGAAGATCCCAGGGGAGGTACAGCAAGGATTAGATACAGCAGTTCACCATATTACCCCAACTGTGAACATTACTTCCACCCTCCTGTTTCTGCATGGTTAATGTGTGCTGATTGACTGGACACTGTTACAGGAAGCTGCGTATTATATCCTCAGTCTGAAAGCTGTCCTAGTGAGCTTTCAGCGTGGTCTGGAGTGCACTGGGGCCTATAATGCTTTGGTGTAGTTGCTGCTGGATATCACTTCTGTTAAGTGTCTGTTTGGTGTTCCACCAAATGACCCAGCAATGGGAAAATGGATATGGTTTGATGTTGCATTTAGCATGTAACAGTTTGCCTACTGACTGGTTCTAGGTATTGGTTGACGTACTAGTACTGGAGATCCAAAATTAGATTGGAATTGCTGGTATAAAGATGGTTAAGAGGAACTTTAACGGAGTTATACAAGATCGTGATGGATTTAGACAGTGTAGCCATATGGGATCTGCTCCCCATTGCAGGTAGTTCAGGGATCAGGTTTAAAGTGATTAAAGGATACAAGCAGATGCAAGGATAAATGTTTTTTTGGAGTATGATGATAATGTGGAACTCACTGCCTGTAAGAATGATGGCTACAGAGTCAATATGGCACTTCAAAAGGGAATTTTTCTGTGTTCTTGCAAAATAATGCAGGAGAATGAAAGTAACTGGGAGCTGGTGTGATATATTGGTTGTGATTGTAAGCAGCAATCTTAAAACTGGCATTTGTTCTCATGGATGAATAGCTGTCAAAATGTGTTCACAAGACATTGTGCAATGAGGATATTTGGACTCGTAGATAGATTAAGAGAGTGGTTAATTATTTGGAAATGTAGTTTAGTGTGGGTTAAGTGTGAGGAATCTAAAGCAGACTAAAGAGTGAGACTACAAATGAGTGGAGTACAGAGAGATCAAGGTGCTTTAATGTATGGAGTCACAAATCAGTTAGCAGGTTAGGAAGATAAGTTTGATGTTAGACGTTGGATGCGGGAGTTTGGAAATAAGGAAATTAATTACACCAATGCAGAATATTGCTGGAATCACACCTAGGGTACAGTGTATAGTCTTAAGTCCATTATAAAGGCTGTCCAAAAGAGATTGACTAGGCTACTTCCTGAGTTGAGAGGATTGTTTTGTCACAAACAGTAAATCATTTAGATTCTTTCAGAGGAATAGGGATGAAGGAATACTTGGTTCAGAGGAATACTGAAGCATAAAGATCGTTAGAGGTATAAAAGGTTTTCACAAGTGGGAGAGCCTTTAATATGGGGACATAGTTTCAAGATTTGGGGGTCGTCATTTAAAGATGAGGTATGGAGGAATTCCTCCCTTGCAGAGGGTGGTGAATCTCTAGTATTCACTACAATAGTGTTATGGATATGAGAAATTTGGAGGTTAGAAATAAGTTATCCAACGCTGAAACAGATTCTTCAGCTCAACAGGTCCATCCCAACCAAGATGCTCCACCCATTTGCCAGTGCTTGTCCCATAACTTTCTAAACCTTTCCTATCCATCTTGTCTTTTTAAAATAGTTATTGTACCTTTCTTAACCATTTCCTTTGGCAGTTCATTCCACGTATAAACAAGAGAAAATCTGCAGATTCTGGAAATCCAAAGCAAAACACACAAAATGCTGGAGGAACTCAGCAGGCAAGGCAGCATCTCTGGAAAAGAGTACAGTTGATGTTTTGGGCTGGGGGAAAGAAGCTGAGGAGTAGATTTAAAAGGTGCGGGGAGGGGAGAGAGAAACACAAGGTAATAGGTGAAATCCAAGGGGGGGGGGAGGGAAATGAAGAAAATACATGCCACTAATAAAAAAGTTACCCCTCAAATTCTTGTTAAATCTTCCCCTCTCACCTTAAACCTATGCCCTCATGTTCTTGATACCCCAACCCAGGGATAAAGAACTGGTTACATTCACCTTATCTATGTACTTCATGATTTTAACACCACAATGAGATCGCCTTTCCATCTCCTACACTCCAAGGAATAAATTCCTAGCTTGTCCAACTCTCCCTGTAGCTCAATCCCTCAACACCTGGCAACATGCTTGCAAGTCTTTTCTGCACTCTTTCCAGTTTAGTAACCTTGCTGTAGCAGGGTGACCAAAACTGAATATAGTACTCCCAAGTGCAGCCTCACCACCACACCTGGGATAGTCACCTACAACTGCACCTGCCTCCCAACTTTTATACTCAGTGCCCTTGACTGGGAGTGCCAGCGTGCCAATACCCTTCTTCATCACCCAATAACTCCACTTTTATTGAATCATGTACTTGTATTCTAGGCGCTTCTGCTTTACAACACTCTCTGATCCCTACTGTTCATTATGAAAGTTCCAGCTCAACTTTCAAAGTTAGGGCGTCTTGCACTTATCTGAATTAATCTCTATTTGCCATTTCTCTGCTCACTTGCTCAGCTGATCAAGATTCCCCCCTTCTTCATCGTTCACTGTACCACCAATTTTTGTGCCATCTGAAGACTTACTAACCATTTTGTACGTTCTTCCAACAGTGGGCTCAGCACTGACACCTGATGAACACAGGCCTCTAATCCAAGCAGCAACCATCATCGCCCTCTGCTTCCTGTCACCAAGCCAGCTGTGTATTCAATTAGCCATCTCTTTTTGGATTCCATGCCATCTAACCTTCTAGAGTAGCCTACCATGTGGAACCTTATTAGAAAGGCCTTACTGAATCCACATAAACCACATACATTGCCCTGTCCTCATTGACTTTCTTGGTCACATTACCAAAAGCTCGAATCAGGTGTTTAAGACCTGATCTCCTATGCACAAAGCTGTGCAAACTATCTCTAATCAACCTGTCTTTCCAGATACAGATTCCTTGGAATGCTCTAGTAACTTACCAACGACAGATATTATACTTATTGATCTATAGCTCCTAGGTTTCTCTTTGCAGCCCTTCTTAAATAAAAGCACGACGTTCACCAGCACTTCACCTGTGACTAATGATGATGCAAGTATCTCAGCCAGTACTTCCTAATTTCCTTCTCCAGCCTCCCACAGTGTCCTTGGACAAACTTGGTAAAGCCCTAGAATTTGTCCACCTTTATATCTTTTAAGACAACTGGCTCTGCACCTCCTCTACTGTAATGCTTACTATCCCAAGACCTTTACATTTAACTTTTTCTGAAATGTTCATTGTCTTCTACAGTAAATAAAAGAAGAAATATTCTTTAATTACCTTGTCCATCTTGTGCAGCTCCACACAAAGGTGTTCTCTTTGGTCTTTGAGGGCCCCTGTTCTCTCTCTATGACAATCAGTATGGCTTTGTTCATGAGCAGTCATATCTAAAAGATCTCTTGTTCTTTGAGGAGAATGAGAGAACATGAGGGTAGGGTGGTAGATGTTGACAGTATGGACTTTAGAAAAGCCTTTGGCGAGTTGCCTCATGGCAGGCTGGTCTGGGAGATAAGATCACATGGGATCCAGAGAAGATCATGGATTGGATTTATAATTGGCTCAGAAGCAGCAGAGGTGATGGTCAAGAATTGTTTCTCGGACTGGAGGCCTGTGTCCAGTGGTGTGCCACAGGGGTCAGAGCTGGGACCTTTTTTTTAATATATATATATAAGTTATCTAAAGGATTTGGATTTTTTTTTTGGCAACCTGCAATTGGCACGAGTGGATCGTTGGTGATATAGCGCGAAGTTTAAAAAGAGCTCTGGTGCTTTTGCGACTTTTCATCGGGCTGCAATCATAATGATCTATCAAACAGCAGGAGCCAATAGAATGAAGTGAGGTGTGAGTGAGTGGTCAAATTTGGGCAAGCACAGGTGGAGGGTCTCAGTAAGTTTCTAGTTTTTCTTTCTGTAAGTATATAGCTAATGTGCTGAGAATGTGGGTCCAGAGTTAGTGGTATGTTCCTTGTGTGAGATGTGGGAAGTTTAGAAGATTCCTAGTCTCCCTGATAACTCCATCTGCACCACGTGCAACGAGCTGCAGCTCCTTTGGCTCATTCAGGAAAATGAGGGGATAGGTAGGAGCTACAGAGAGATAGTCACTCCAAGGTTGCAAAAAGCAGATACCTGTGTGACTGTCAGGGGAGGAAAAGGGAATACACAGCCATTGCAGAGTAGCACCGTGGCTGTCCCCCTCAATAGTAAGTATACTGCTTTGGATGCTGTTGGGGTTGGGGTGGGAGAGAAGAAGCAGCAACCTGATCTCCGGTACTGGGTCTGGCTCTGGCTCTGAGGCTGAGAAGGGAAGGGGGGGAGAAGAGGAGTGCAATAGTGACAGGGGTTTCCATAATCGGAGGAACAGGCTGTGGATTCTGTGGATGTGAAAGAGATACCTGGATGGTATTTTACCTCCCAGATGCCAAGGTCAGGGATGTCTTGAATCGAGTTGGGTTGGATTAATTGGACTGAAGGGCCTATTTCTGTGCTGTATTGCTCTGTGATTCTATGAATGTGAGTTTCAGAGCTGAAGTCCCAACGGCTGATGATATATTCCATGATGGAGCTCTTAAAGTTGGGAGGGGTGGTGGAGTTGCAATAGGACCGACATTTGTGGACATTATTGAGTTGATATGAAGTATTAGAGTGAATAAGATTGGGGAGGTGATGGACAAGTTTGAAAACATCAATAAACATTTTAAAAATGCTTAAGCAGTAGCCATATTGTGAATGAGCATTAAGATGATAAATGAACAGGACTCGTGTGCACAGAGAGCAGAGTTTTGGATGATAAATTTTTCATGAATGTATTGGAATCATTAAGTCTAGAGGAAACAAAAGACAATATTAGGGAAGTGGAAAGTAATGGTATCAGTATGATTCTGGTCTTAATTTGAGGTGGGATGTCACACCAGTGTAGGCTGTTGCCTTGTCGGTCTCCGCCAAGAAGCTGAATATCCACTTGATGGGCAAGGAATGGATTCAAGTAAGGGTTGAAGCCTCTGGCTTTGGTTTTCCCAGTAATAACTAAAGGAAATTTCTGCATATTCAGAATTGAGAGTTGGAAAACTAATGTGATAACTTTGAGATGGTGGATGAATCATGAATTACTGGCGAGCTAGATTTGGTATCTTCAGCGTATGTTTGCATGTGGTGGTACGAAATATCAGATGATACCACAATATATCTGATGGTACAGAAAAAGAGCACAGTAGTAGAACTCAGCAGGCTAAGTACATCTATGGAGACAAAAGGTATAATTCGACATATCGGGTCAAGAAAGTGCATCAGAACTGAGAGAGTGGGGGGAAGGATTTTCAGTAAAAACAGTACGAGGGCTGCTGGGATTCGGGTTGTTAGATGACAGGTGGAACCTGATGGGGAGATGGAACCAAATGGAGGATGTGTTGGGACAGAGGCTGGTTGGTAATAGGTAGGCCTTTGCTTGTCATTTTTAATTCTATTTTCCTATCACCATAGCAACCTACCTATCCTTGGCCTTCCGCACTGCTAGGGAGAGGACAAATGTAAACTGGATGAGCCTTATCTTGTATTCTGCTTGGGTGATTGCATCCCAATGATTGAATTTTCCATTTTCAAATAACCCACACCCAATATTCTCCTCCCACGCATAGTCACCTGTCCATATAGTTTGGCATCTGCAGTCTCTCATGCCTTTGATAAAGTGCAAACATGGAGATAAGAACAAGGCGTTCATAGATCTGTGGGGGATACCCAATATAATTGGGGATGCCTGGGTAGAAGCTGTTGCAACCTGGTTCTCTAGATTGGTAAGAATTGAATCAAGCAAGTTTGGTCCCATCACAGAGTAAGAATTGGAGGAGCACGGTCAACTTTTGTGCCTTTTTAAGGTCAACTTTTGATGTATTTTGTGCCTCTGAAGTGAACCATTTTAGCACAATCATAGAGCACTACAGCACAAAAAGAGGCACTTTGGCCTATCTAGCCAATGTCAACCTGGTCTTCAGCTTAATCCCATCTGCCTGCACCTAAACTAGAGCCCTCCATACCCCTCCCACCCCTATATTATTCAAGTTTCTCTTAGATGTTGAAGTCGAACCCACATCCATCACTTCAGCTGGCAGCTGGTTCCACACTTGCACCACTCTCTGACTGAAGAAGTTCCCCTTCAGATTTCCCATGTATACAGTAAACTAATACCTTTACCCTATGACTGCAGGTTCCAGTCTCACCTGACCTGAAAGTAAAGTGTCCTATTTATACCCCTCATAATTTAGTATTCCTCTAAAAGATCTCCCTTCATTTTCCTGTGCTGCTAAGAATAAAATCCTAATCTTTTCAACCTTTTCCCTATAACTCAGGTCCTCAAGTCGCTGCTCCCTTTCAATTATTGCTATTTTTTCCATAGGTAGATGACTGGAACTGCACATAATACTTCATATTTGGCCTCACCAACATCTTGTACAACTTCAACATAACATCCCAGGTCTTGTACTCAGTACTCTGACTTATGAAGTAACTTTGTTTTACCACTCACCTCTGTGTGTAAATTTAACTCTGTTGGTTTTACCCTGGTTTGTCCTCCTGAAATGCAACATGTTAGACTTGTCGGTATTGAATTCTGTCTTCCATTTTGCAGCCTTTTTCTGAAGTTGGTCCAGATCACTCTGTAAGCTTTGACCGTCTTCCTTGCTGTCCACTATGTACCCAATCTTGGTGTCATCTGGCAAACTTGGTAATCATGTTTACCACATTATCAATAAATCATTAATATAAGTGTTAAATAGCAGCACTGATCTCTGCCTCCAGTCTGGGAGACAACCATCTACTACCACTCTTGCCGCCTTCTGCTAAGTCAGTGTTGAGTCCAGTTGAATGTTCATCCTGTGTCATTTTGGGTCAGTCTTCATGGTAGAGGACGTGCCCAAATTGCCAAAGAGATGTAATGAGTGCAGTGGGAGGTGAGGAACTCAATACATTCACTGAAGAGATAGTGCTAAGCAAACAAATTTGCTTCAAGGTAGTTAAGTCTCCTGGACCTGTTGGAATGTACATCTGGGTATTGAAAGAAATGTCGGAAGTTATATTAACAGTGTTTGTGATAATTACCAAAGTATGCAGGATTCTGGGCAGGTCCCAGAATATTGAAAGACAGTATGTGCCACTGTCTGTGAAGAAGTGTGAGACAAATTTTAAAGTCAGTTGTTGAAAGTCCCGGTTCCAATTGATTTCATCAAGTCCAAAGGTTTGACCCATAAATGCAAATATATTGAGACTGGAACTCTGAACTGGTTACCAGCTGCCAATCTGAACTGACCCAAGTATTGGTATTTCTGTATGTTCCCAGTATCACTATTCCACCTAACACCAATTGTGTGAGCTTTTGTCAGTCTTTATCAGAAATTCTTTGATAGTCTAAATATGCCACTTCTACTGCTTATTCTTTTGCTATTGAGGTATTTTTTTTGATGCAAAATCTTTGGCAACCCCAAATTCCCTTTAATTAGGCCATATTGACTCTGTCTAATCTATTTCATATTCAAATTCTTCATATTTCTTTGGAATGTAGAGGGGGTCACTTCATGTTGTTGTGTCCATGTCAAATAACAGAACAATCTTATTTTCCTGATGATATACCCTATTTTCCCCACATTTCCATCAAATGCCCCATCCCATGATTCTACCACTTGCCTTGCATATTTAGGTCAATTAATAGTGGAACATTAACTTACCAACTTCCATATCTTTGAGGAATCCAGGGCACCCACCATCTCAGACAGAACATGCGAACTTCACACAAACAGCACCAGAGGTCAGAATGGAATCTAGGTCACTGGGGCTTTTAGAAAGCACCTCTCTTTGCTACAGTAAGTGCCAGCAAATGCTGTTGGCCCCAGTTCTCTTTTCTTCCTTCATTCCCTTATTTCTTGAATAGGGTGCTATATTTGTTGTTTCCCTAAATTGCTGGGGTCATTGGAGAATCTTTTTAGATCTCCTACTTGCAGTTACTGTCTGCACAATCTGCTGCTTAAACATAGACCTTCAGGTCAGGGAATTTGTTAGCTTTAGGCTGCATTCATGTGAGGTGAAGTCAGTGGCATTGACTCTGCATGTTGTTTATTTTTCTGCAGCTCAGGCCAACATCAATAGAGAAGGAGATTTTTCCTGTCATGGCACAGGACGGGCAGCTGTATGCCATGGAGTTGCAAGGTGAGGAATTTGCCCAGAACAGGTCTGAAGTATGGCATTCAGATTCTTTATCACAATGCAACATCACTGGGCTTCAAGTTGGGTCACTTTGTTCTGCTGTAATGATAATCCTTCTTTATTCCCACTAGTCAAGCTCATTGTCTCTCTGAAGTTGAGTGGTGAATGTCTGTGAACTGTTTGGCTTGGTAGAGGTTGTCCTCCTCCACTCTTGGGCACTCTCTTACTAATTGGAGGACCCGAGAGGAGAGGACATTTGGGACAGGCCTTTTACCAAATCTACCATTTTAGTAGCTGCATCTCAGGATTGGCCAGGGGTTGAACTGGTAACTTAAGTCATTTTTTTAATTAAGCGTTGTTTCTGCTTCTACCTGTAGGGTTGATGTTCCTGAAGGATATTCGTACATTGGAATCTTAATTATCTCTGTCTCCCTCTTGCACTTTCCCTCCATTGATTCACTCATAACCTGCAAAGGAGTCACTTTCACTGTTACACTATCTTCTGTCATTTTCAGCAGCACACTCATCAGTGATGCTTCTGGTTCGGCTGTGGAAAGCAGGCTGAGATAGAAATCCAGAAGAAAGCTTTAACAGAGCCAAATCTGGAAGTCTCTTCCCAAAAAAAAGCTGAGCATGTTCATTAATTGGAGCTTTCTTTTGGAGATTGAATTTTGGAAAAGGACAATGAAAGATGTGAATTATTGGATTCAAACATGTATAAGATACATACAAAGCATGTATAAGATTCTTGGTGCAGATCTAAGCAGCATAGGGAAGTTGTCAAGGTGGTGATGAGGATGCAGGGGTTTGCTGCACTGAGAAGATTGACAGAAGCATTTAAATCTGTCCAGTTTCAATCTCCACCCATAGTCACACAGGTTATTCCATCTTGTGAATATTTAGTTTTAAGGATACCAATTCTGTTCCCATCAGCTACAGCCAGTAAATTTGAGAAGGTCATGCCTGTGCATAACAGAGAATATGTTTCCCCTCATGACTGTATGTTTTGTCCATGATTTTTAATCTAAGCACTCTGGTTGAATAAGTGGTAGCAGTATCCCTTCTCGTACACTTCTCATCTGCTTTTGTGCCAGGTTCTCTGATCTAAGGTTCCTCATCCACGGAACAATCCTGGTAAAGTTTTTCTGCATCCTCTCAAGGATCTTTGTAACCTTAGGGTTACTGGAACCGGATACAGAAGACTAACCAGATATTAAACAGGCTTATCCTCAGTTCTCTGCATTTGTACAGGTAGTTCTGCTATCATGCAAGTTACATTCCTGAGAACTCTCATGTTATAGAAAAATTGTGATACAGCAGAACAGGCAGTAGTTGCCTTCAAAGCACAAATTTAAACGGTTTATTCTTATTGCTGTTGCACTATAACCAATGAGGCACATTAGTGCAAATAGGTTTCCATAATCCATCAATCCCATTATAACCAACATGTGTTATGGCAGAACTCTTTGTCTGCACATCATTCTCATGGTCCTGTTTCCACCTGTCCTGCCTTTTTGCATAATTTAAACATAGTGACGCTCAAGTGTCTCTGTTCTTGAACACAGCTTGGATCTGTGTCACTTGATCAATGTTCTTTCTTATTCTACCTACCATCTACCTCATATCTCCATTAGATTTCATTTACCATTCCAACCACAGGTGAGATCCTGGTGTACTGGCGAGTAGCTAATTCTGTACCTGTATTTACTAAGGGAACAAAGGCAAATCCTGGGAACTATACACTGGTGAGTTTTCATCAGTTGTAGGGAAATTGCTGGAGAAGTTTCTTAGGGATTGGATGTATGAGCATTTGGAAATCCATGGCCTGATTAGGGACGAGTCATGTCTTACCAACTTTATTTAAGTGCTTTGACAAGGTGACGAGAGATTAATGAGGTAGGACAGTGGACGTTGTCTAATGGATTTTAGTAAGATGTTTGATGAAGTCCCTCATGGGAGGTTAATCCTGAAGATTAAAATGCATGGGATTTGCGGTGAATTGGCTGTTTGGATCCAGAACTGGCTTGCACATGGAAGACACAGGGTAGTGGTCGAAGCTACTTAAGCTGGAGGTCTATGATTAGTGGTGTTCCACAGGGTCTCTGCTGCTTGTGATGTATATAAATGATCTGGATGAAAATGTAGATGGGTGGGTTAGTAAATTTGTGGATGATACCAAGATTGGTGGAGTTGTGGATAGTGTAGAAAACTGGCAAAGAACACAATGCGATATAGATCGGTTGCAGATAAGGGCAGAGAAATGGCAGATGGAGATTAACCCAGATAAATGTGAGGTGTTGCACCTTGGTAGGGCAAATACAAGGAGACAGTACACTGTTAAGGGCAAGAACAGTGTTGCTGAGCAGAGAGATCAAGTTCACAGCTCTATGAAAGTGGCTACATGGGTCAATAGAGTGGTTAAAGGCTTATGGAAAGCTTGCTTTTATTAGTCGAAGCATAGAGTTCAAAAGTCAAGATGTTATATAGCAACTTTACAAAACTCTAGTTAGGCCAAATCTGGAGTATTAGATACAGTTCAGGTCACCTCACCATAGGAAGGATATTGAGGCTTTTGAGAGGGTGCAGACGTGGTTTATTAGGATGTTGCCTGTTTTAGAAGGCATGTGCCTTCTAATGAGAGGCTGGATAAACTTGGGTTGTTTTCTCTGGAGCGGTGGAGGCTGAGGGGAGATCTGATGGAGGTTTAAAAGACAGGGGAGTATCTTTTTCCCAGGGTAGAAATATCTACCAGAATGCATGCATTGAAAGTGAAAGGGAGATGTGAGGGTTAAGTTTTTTTTACGCAGAGAATGGTGGAGGCAAATATATTAGGCTTTTAAGAGACATTTAGATTGGTGCATGACTAGGAGGAAGATGGAGGGTTATTAGTTTTTGGAGATTTTTGATTTACTTTTTAGCTGGTTCGGCACAACATTGCGTGTTGAGGGGCTGTTCCTGTGCTGTACTGTGTATGTTCTATCTTCTGTACCTGCTCATCTGCCAGCCTTTATGGCTTGTCACAGGCTCTCAGGAAGAAGGTGAATGGAGAATGTTGACTGAGTGTTAGCACAATCACAGTCTCATAGGCTGTTCTGACCCAAATGTAATTCCCATGATTGATAAGTAATTCCTGCTGACCCCACTTGAAACTGGTCCTGAATCTCTGGCCTTGGCAGCTCACGCAAACATCTTTTGTGTCTAGGATTCTGGATGGACATCGGGCAGCCCAAAGACTTCCTGACTGGGATGTGCATGTACTTGCAGTCCCTCCGACATAAAGCACCGGACAGATTGCACCAAGGGCCTGGTATTGTTGGAAATGTGCTAGTGGTAAGTTGCAGTCCTGGTGGGTTTCACACCTTTCACTCACGTTTGTGAGCTTTATTTCCTGGTTCCTGTCCTGGGGGCCTGGTTTCGTACAAGCTTTTGACTTGTACTTTGCTCCCTGTCCAATCTTTACAGCAGCAGTCAGTGGTCTTGGCTTTTTGCAGCAGCATGTTTGTTATGTTTTGGGTTGGGTCAGATGTGGCCCCCAGGCAGAATACTGGACCTTGTGCAAGGCCCACTAAGTCCATACAGCTTTTGTCTCCGTTATTAGAATCTTGAACAGACCTTGTGCACCATAAAGATGACCTCTTGATCTCTCTGTCTACATGCTCATGGTCCTTCACCTTATTTGTCTACCTGTATTCTGTTATTACTTAGACATAGGA
This sequence comes from Hypanus sabinus, assembly GCF_030144855.1. Lineage (NCBI taxonomy): Eukaryota > Metazoa > Chordata > Chondrichthyes > Myliobatiformes > Dasyatidae > Hypanus > Hypanus sabinus. Next base: position 61,525,228 of record NC_082724.1, on the reverse strand, counting down.
GCAGAATCAGGCCATTCAACCCATCAAGTCTGCTCCAACATTCCATCATGGCTGATTTATTTTCCCCCTCAACCCCATTTTCTTGCCTTCTATTGTAACCTTTGACACCTTTACTAGTCAAGAACCTATCAACCTCATTTTCAAATAATAGTCAATGACTTGGCCTCCACAGCGATAAGCCTGGCTTTTTTTTCTGGCTAAAATCCCACCCCATCTGTGTTTTAAAGGGACATCCTTCTACTCTGGTACTAGATTCCCTCACTATTAGAAATATTCTCTCCACTTCCACTCTACCTTGGTCTTCATCTGCAGATTCACTCGTGTTACCTTTGAATTCACTACTGCGAAGCCTCTTCCAGTGATGCCTACACTGAAGAAGTTCAGATCTTCTCTCTGACGGGAGTTCAGCGAGAGCCTCTCTCTCTGCTCCCAACCTACTATATCTTCGGCCCTGAAACTTTTGGACCACACGCTAACCCAGACCCGGTATTATAGTCACATATCCTTCCTTGGTGCGTGTCTCTCTACCTTCCCCCTACCCCATTTTCCTTCAGCCTATAACTTCCCAGCTCTCCATCCCCCCACTTCTTATCCCCCTCCCTCGACCATCCCATGTTATTTCACTCCTGATGAAGGGTTTCAGCCTGAAACGTCGTCACTACCTCCTCCCATAGATGCTGTTTGGCCTACTGAGTTCTGCCAGCATTTTGTGTTTTTATTTATTTCCAGCATCTGCAGATTCACTAGTGTTGCCTTTCAATTTTTGGTAGGTTTCAATGAGATACCCTCTCATTCTTCTAAACTCCAGTGAGTACAGACCTAGAGCCATTGAACACTTCTTGGACATAAACCCTATTATTTCTCGTAAACCTCTCCCGGACCCTCTCCAATGCCAGCACATCCTTTCTTGGATGAGGAGCTCAAAACTCCCAAGTCTGTTCTGACCAATGCCTTAAAGTATTTACGTTTGGCATGATTCACTGTCTCTTGATACATGTGACAATATTATTATGTGACAATGATTTCAGTAAATGCACCACTGCTTGCTCTAACCCCAGGGCCTAGATACCTCTAGTCTAGTCTTCATGAAGGAGAGTGAAGGGAGAACTGCCGGTTTGGTAGTGGGCTGATTTGAGAAGTCACACTGAAACAGACCACAGAAGCCACTGCTTTGAGCTTGTAACTGCACTCACAGTCATAGATCATCACAGCACAGAAACAAGCCCTTCAGCCCATCTAGTTCATGCTGCCTAGTCCTATTGATTTGCACCTGGACTTCCATACCCCTCCCATCTGTGTACCTACTGAAGTTTCTCTTAAGTTTTGAAATTACCCTCCCAAGGTGCAACATCTCACACTTACCTGTATTAAACTCCATCTGCCATTTTTTAGCTCATTCTTCCAGTTGGTCCAGATCCTGCTGCATGTTTTGATAGCCTTCCTCTTTGTCCAGTACATCCCCATCTGCAAATTTACTTATCCTGTTTACCACATTATCATTCAGTTTGTCGATATAGATGACAAACAACAATGAACTCAGCACCGATCCCTGTAGCACCCCACTAGCCACAGGTCTCCAGTCAGAGAGGCAACCATCTGGCTTCTCCCACAAAGCCAGTGTTGAATCCGGTTTACTACCACATCTGAATGCCAAGCAACTGAACCTTCTTGACCATCCTGCCATGTAGGATCTCGTCAAAGGCCTTGCTAAACTAACTGCACTCTTGGGAGGAGGAGCCTTTGCTGCAGAATACAAGTTCCAGGCTGCCCCAAGTTCGGTCACGTACCTACTTCAATTAAGGGTTTCCTTTGTGAGCATGTGATCATAGTGATCAATTGTGATTGGCCAGAAAGCCTAAAGCTATTTGTATTCTCTGTAATTTCACTGCAAATTGATTAAGTTTGGTTAATTAGCCTTCCCTGTACAATTATAACTAAATACAGACAATAATGTTTCAGCTGGGTCTTACTGGTTTTGCCCTGTTCTGTGTGATTTGTGTGTGTTTGAGATGCTGGTATTGTAAACATTGAGAGTAACAGGATGGGGTTACAGGTATTGGTTAATTGTTCCCTTCCCCAGCAGATGGCAGTATCTGACCAATTTTAATAATGTAATGAACTAAAGCTGCAGCTTGGCCTAGGGCATTTCTCAGGGTCCTCGAATTGCACGTATGTTTGTGGGACTTGAGCAGACAAGGTCAGTGATTTCTTCCTGTAGTGATGGCAATCAATTGGTTGGGTTTATAATCACAGTCTGAGTTTTGTGGTTCTATTGAGTGGTTCTGTTTCATGATGGTCACAGACACAGGCCTTTCAGCCCACCGTGTTTATGTTGACCATGAAGAACCCACTTATACTGATCCTGTTACCAGCTCTTTGTTCACAGTTCACTGTGACGATTCAATCCTGTCTGCCTCTGTGTGGAGAAGTTCTTCCTCAGATCCCTCTTAAGCCTTTTATTCCTTACCTAGGACATCTGCTTTTAGACACCTCTGCTACAGGGAAAAGTTTCGAGCTATTTACCCCGTCTGTCCCTCTTATTGCTTTGTTCACCTCTGGTTCACCCCCCCCCCCCCCCCCACCAGTCCAGTGAAAACAGATTCACTGAAGCAACATCTTTCCCGTGCCATTACTTTCACTTCATCTGCATTGGGGTAGGGTGGGGATGTGAGGTTGGTTGAGGCAGGACTGCTGCATCTTCCAAAGACCAGAAGCGAGGGCCTCTGGAAGTTATCTACAGTGACATTGGGCACCCCTGGTCAAAATTTTCAGTTACTGTGAATAGTTCAGTGAGTAGAAGATGACCTGATCTCCAAAAGTCATAAAGTTAAAGATGAAACATTCTTTTCAACATTTTAAGCAAGATTAGTGTATTATTTTTGTTTTATACAATTTTAGAGTGAAAAAAAAGGAAAGGAGCATCATGCAAACATTTGGAAAAAAATTGAGCTATCAGATAACCTTTACCAAGGTCTCAGACCTTAATTAGCTTGTTAGGGCTATGGCTTGTTCACAGTCATCATTAGGAAAGGCCAGGTGATGCAAATTTCAAAGCTTTATAAATACCCTGACTCCTCAAACCTTGTCCCAACAATCAGCAGCCATGGGCTCCTCTAAGCAGCTGCCTAGCACTCTAAAATTAAAATAAATTATGCCCACAAAGCAGGAGAAGGCTATAAGAAGATAACAAAGTGTTTTCAGGTAGCCGTTTCCTCAGTTTGTAATGTAATTAAGAAATAGCAGGAATAGCAGGAATGGTGGAGATCTAGTTGAGGTCTGGAAGACCGAGAAAACTTTCTGAAAGAACTGCTCGTAGGATTGCTAGAAAGGCAAATGGAAACCCCCATTTGACTACAAAAGACCTTCAGGAAGGTTTAGCAGACTCTGGAGTGGGGGTGCACTGTTCTACTGTGCAGCGACACCCGCCCAAATATGACCTTCATGGAAGAGTCATCAGAACAAAACCTTTTCTGCATCCTCACCATAATGTTCAGCGCCAGAAGTTTGCATAAGAACATCTAAACAAGCCTGATGCATTTTGGAAACAAGTCCTGTGGACTGATGAAGTTAAAATAGAACTTTCTGGCTGCAAAGAACACCTCTCCAACTGCTAAGCACGGGGGTGGATCGATCATGCTTTGGGCTTGTGTTGCAGCCAGTGGCATGGGAACATTTCACTGGTAGAGGGAAGAATGAATTCAATTAAATATCATCAAATTCTGGAAGCAAACATCACATCGTCTGTAAAAAAGCTGAAGATGAAAAGAGGATGGCTTCTGCAACAGGATAATGATCCTAAACACACCTCAAAATCCACAATGGACTACCTCACGAGGTGCAAGCTGAAGGTTTTGCCATGGCCCTCACAGTCCCCTGACCTAAACATCATTGAAAATCTGTGGATAGACCTCAAAAGAGTAGTGCATGCAAGACGGCCCAAGAATCTCATAGAACTAGAAGCCTTTTGCAAGGAAGAATGGGTGAAATCCCTCAAAAAAGAACTTAAAGACTTAGATACTTAGATACTACAGATACTTGCCAAAGGGGATGTTACTAAGTACTGACTATGCAAGGTGCCCAAACTTTTGCTTTGGGCCCTTTTCTTTTTTTGCTATTTTGAAACTGTAAAGGATGGAAATAAAAAAAAAAGTAATCTTGCTTAAGATATTAAAGAAATGTGTCATCTTTAACTTTATGCCTTTTGGAAATCAGGTCATCTTTTACTTGCTTAGCTATTCACAGTAACAGAAATTTTGACCAGGGGTGCCCAAACTTTTGCATGCCACTGTAGATATATTCTTGCTTTTGGACAACTACTTCAAATGCCAAACCCTTCCTAAGCTCGTATAGATGCAGTATTAAGCACCATCCTCCTGCCTAAACTATCTATCTTGTGCCTCAGCTGAACTCTGCCATATTCTCCCACATCCTCTTTGAGTCCCATTCAGGCCTCTCTGAGTGACATTGATATACTGACTTCAGGGTGAAGCAGAGTAGGAATAGGGTTGGGACAGACTAGTTATTTCACATAGATCTTTGAAGCCTTTAGACATGACGGTTGCATTTAGGTCAGATATATGCTAGATTTTCTGTGTGGTCCAGCCCAATCTACATACTTCAGCCTTTGCAGTTTTTGATTTTGTCTGTCACAGACTCTGAGACTCATCATCAATGTGTTATTCTGTCTCTCAGGACCCAAGTGCACAAATTGGAGAAAAATGCTCCATTGGTCCCAATGTGACCATCGGCCCTGGAGTGGTAATTGAGGATGGAGTGCGGATAAAGCGTTGTACAGTGCTGAAGGGCTCACGGATTCGCTCCCATTCCTGGCTGGAGTCCTGTATCATTGGCTGGAACTCTGATGTGGGTCAGTGGGTAAGTTAGGGGAGGGGAAAGGGTGGGGAAGAAAGAGGATTCTGAGGAGCAATCGAGGGAAAACATGAGATTGAAGTGTTCTTCCCCTTCTCTGCCTGTATTCACTGCCCAGTGTTTCAGGGCAATGTTCACTATTGTCCTTGGAGAAGTGCTGTTCAGTCATGGACAGCTGGAGTACCTGGAGATGATGAACTACTTTTAAGAAAAGCTCTAAAAATAAACCAGGAAATCATTGGCTGGTGGGCTGGTCATCAGTAGAGGGAAAATTATAGTTATTTGGATAGGTGTGGACTGACTAGGTATAGTCAGCATGACTTTGTGCATGGTAGATCGTATCTAACCAACCTTATAGAGTTTTTTGAGAAAGTTACCAGGAAAGTGGATGAAGGCAATGCAGTGGATGTTGTCCACGTGGACTTTAGCAATGAATTTGACAAGGTCCCACATGGGAGGTAGGTCAAGAAGTTTCAGTCACTTCACATTCAAGATGAGGTAGTAAATTGGATTAGACAATGATTTTGTGGGAGAAGCCAGTGAGTGGTAGTAGATGGCTGCCTCTCTGACTGGAGGCCTGTGACTAGTGGAGTGCAGCAGGGAACAGTGCTGGGCCTGTTGCTGATTGTCATTCATATCAAAGATCTGGATGATAATGTGGTTAACTGGATGGCACGGATTAGAAGGGCCGAGATGGCCTGTTTCCATGCTGTAATTGTTGTATATTATATGGATCAGCAAATTTGCAGGTGACACCAAGACTGAGGGTGTAGTGGACAGCAAAGCAGACTGTCAGAGCTTGCAGCAGGATCTAGACCAGCTGGAAAATGGCAGATGGAATTTAATTCAGACAGTGTGAGATGTTGCACTTTGGTAGGACCAAGTAGGGCAGGTCTTACACAATGAACAACAGGGCAGTGAGGATTGTGGTAGAACAAAGGTCTATAATTCATTGAAAGTGGTGTTACAGTTAGATAACGCTGTAAAGAAAGCTTTTGACACATTAGCCTTCAGAAATCAAAGTATTGAGTTCAGGAGATGGATTGTTATGTTGAAGTTGTATAAGACACTGGTAAGGCCTAATTTGGAGTATTGTGTGCAGTTTTAGTCAGCTACCTGCAGGAAAAATGAAAATAAGGTTGAAAGAGTATAGAGAAATTTCCAAGGATGTTGCCAGTTCTGGAGGAACTGAGTTATAAGAGAAGAGAAGAATACAGGGTTAACAGCAAGATTCTTAGCCGGGTAGAGGTACAGTGAGATCTTAAGAGTCCATATACACAGATCCCTCAAAGTTGCTGTGTAAGTTGACAGGGTTGTTTAAAAAGGTGTATGGTGTGTTGGTCTTCACTAGTTGGGGGATTGAGTTCAAGAGCTGCAATGTTGCAGCTCTGGTTAGAACACAATTGAAATATTGTAATCTGTTCTTGTCACCTCATAATAGGAAGCATGTGGAATCTTTAGAGAGGATGCAGAGGAGATATGCCAAAATGCTGCCTGAATTAGAGGACATGTCTTATAGGTTGAGCGAGCTAGGGCTTTTCTCTTTGGAGCAAAGGATGAGAGGTGACTTGATTGAGGAATAGATCGAGTGGATAGTCAGAGACTATTTCCCATAGCAGAAATAGCTATTGCGAGGGGGCAGAATTTTAAGGTGTTTGGAGGAAAGTATAGGTGCTTGTTAGTGTTGAGTTTTTTTACATAATGTTGGGGTGTGTGTGGAACATCTTGTGAGAGGGGTGTGATAGAGGCAGATACATTAGAGACATTTAAGAAACTCTTAGGCACATGGCTGATAGAACAATAAAGGGTAATGTGGAAGAAAAGGGTTAGAGAGAGTGACCTTAGAGTAGAGTAAGTTAGGGTCAGCATAAAATTGTGGGCTGAAGGGCCTGTACTGTATTGTCTCTATTTCTCACAAGGATGCCTCAAATGCATACATTACATTTTACATCAATAAAGAGTCCAATTGATATATTTTTTAAGGACTCCTGCCAGGAAATGGCAGCACTGGGCAGTCATCAGCTGGATGAGCCACTGCCGACAATCAATAACATTCTAATTAGGCACAGTCCAACAAAAGCTTTCAGTGATTTGGAGAGTTTGCTGGCTCAGGAAGTTAGAGCAGGGATAATAGAAGGGCTAGTTATTAGTGCATAACACATTTAAACGTTGAATGAGAAGGTGTTACAGCTGTTTAGTGAGCTCTTTGCCTGTGCACTGGGATGCCTTCGTTTCTTCCATCATGATTGTGTTGTACCTGGTAAGGCTGTCACAGGTGGTGAGGTACAGGTTTGCCACCGGCATTGTTGGGTTTGACCGGTGTCTTTATTTGTCTCCAGGTGCGGATGGAGAACGTTGCAGTCCTGGGAGAGGACGTGATTGTAAAAGATGAACTGTACTTGAATGGAGCTAACGTCCTACCTCACAAGTCTATCGCTGACTCTGTGCCAGAGCCCAAGATCATCATGTAGGTTGTGGCTGTTACCCACACCCAAGCTAAAAGGCAGAGCACTCTAACTTGCCAATGGATGGATCAGAGTAACGAATAAGGGTTGGGTACTTGGACAACTCCCCTTGCATTCAGGCTGGATTCAGACTGACAAATCACTGAAGATGCTTTTATTTATGCTGCTTCATCCTACCAACTGTGTCAGAGGAGTTCAGCTTAAAATATGATTTGCCTTGAAGTACTTGCAGCTTGTAATTATTTCAGATGGCTCTGTGAAGGGAGTAGCTCTTATGCAAGATTAGATCCAGTAAATCATTTCCTAGGGAGGGTAGCTTTTGAAATATTACATGGGAAAGATGGATCCTCAAAGGCAAAGCAAACTATGTTAACTCTGCAACATCTTACTAACAATATCAAAATAAACCAAGGTCTTTGGTCACTACGTGGGTAACTTATCGATGGGGTTCCACTCTTGTCCACTTGAAGAAATAGTGAGTCCTATAAAACAGCCTTGAAGTCTACAGCCTTCACATGTTACAGAATTAAAATCGAGTCACACCCAGTTTTCAAGCTGTTCTGGCTGCAGGTGACAGCCAGCACCTTAACTGTAGATCCACATGATGTGGGCTCAGACATTATTGCACTGTGCTGACTAATATGAGATTAATGCAGTTTACTTGGTACCCTGCAGTTTCCCTACATGCATGTGCCTGTACAGGCTAGAATGTTTAGATATGTAAGCATTTACCCCATGTGGTAAAACAAAGACCAATACTAATTGTGGGAGTTCAAATTTAATTCCTGATGGGTTTCTTAATGTGAATTATTTTTATTAATTTGTACACAGTTTCAATACAATGTCATTTATTTGGAAATGGAAGATTTCTTGCTATCAGAAGGCAACATTTAATTTCTTTAGTTGGAGTAGTTGTGAAATTGGCCATTGAAGTGCCTGTAAATGATTGGGGCCTCTTGTTCTATTTTAACATGATAAATCCTGAATTTTTGTGCAAATATACTTTAAAAGAATCATACCGGCTCTAGCAGTACTCTATGTTAAATGTAATCCAATCCAAAGGCTCTTAATGTGTTAGTCTCATCATTAATCATGGCCTGTGGCCACAAATGTTGTACAAAACAGATTATTACAATATTTGAAAATTAATAGAAAGTGGTTAATGGATAATCACAATGAATGAATGCAACATGTCCTTGTTGTATATTCAAGAGGTAACATGATGACATTGTCATCGATTCCTGGTTGCACCAAATTATTTTTTAATCAAATACTTTTTGAATATTTTAAATGAAAAGTGGAAGTTATATCCACTTATTTGCTTTTGTCACATTTTATGGTTGGCTATTCAAAAAAAAAGACTATAGTGCCTGTAGTATTAATATTCCAAAACATTTAAACAATTAAATTGCAGTTAAAGTAATAACATTCATTTAATTCTGGAAAGGAATAATAATAACAGGGTTGTTGTGGTGGGAGATTTCAATTTCCCGAATATTGATTGGCATCTCCCTAGAGCGAGGGGTTTAGATGGGGTGGAGTTTACTTGTGTGTTCAGGAAGGTTTCCTGACACAATATGCTGATAAGCCGACAAGAGGGCAATAAATAAGTCACAGTGGAAAAGTGTGTATGGAACTGAAGGAAATGGCAGAGGTACTTAATACTTTGCTTCAGTATTCAGTACAGAAAAGGATTGTAGGGATGACTTGCAGGAAAAATTTGAACATGTAGGTATTAAGGAAGAGGTTGTCCCGGAGTTTTTGGAAAGCATCAAGTTGGATAAGTTACCGGGTCAGGATGGGATGTACCCCAGGGTACTGTGGAAGGCGGAGGAGGAGATTGCTGATCCTCTGGCAATGATCTTTGCATCATCAATGAGGATGGGAGAGGTTCCGGAGGATTGGAGGGTTGCGGATGTTGTTCCCTTATTCAAGAAAGGGAGTAGGGATAGCTCAGGAAATTATAGACCAATGAGTCTTACTTCAGTGGTTGGTAAGCTGATGGAGAAGATCCTGAGAGGCAGGATTTATGAACATTTGGAGAGGCATAATATGATTAGGAATAGTCAGCATGGCTTTGTTAAGGGCAGGTTGTGCTGTATGAGCCTGATTGAATTTTTTGAGGTTGTGACTAAACACATTGATGAAGGTAGAGCCACAGATGTAGTGTATATGGATTTTAGCAAAGCATGCAAGGCTTATTGAGAAAGTATGGAGGCATGGGATCCAAGGGGACATTTCTTTGTGGATCCAGAACTGACTTGCCACAGGAGGCAAAGGGTGGTTGTAGATGGGTCATATTCTGCATGGAGGCTGGTGACCAGTGGTGTGCCTCAGGGATCTGTTCTGGGACCCCTACTTTTGATATTTGACCTGGATGAGGAAGTGACGGGATGAGTTAGTATATTTGCTGATGACACAAAGGCTGGGAGTGTTGTGGATAGTGTGGAGGGCTGTCAAGAGGTTACAGCGGGAATTGATAGGATGCAAAACTGGGGTGAGAAGTGGCAGATGGAGTTGTATCCAGATAAGTGTGAGGTGGTTCATTTTGGTAGGTCAAATATGAATGCAGAATATAGTATTAATGGTAAGACTCTTGGCAGTGTGGAGGATCAGAGGGATCTTGGGATCTGAGTCCATAGGGACACTCCAAACTGCTACGCAGGTTGACCTTGTGGTTAAGAAGGCATACTGTGGATTGGCCTTCATCAATCGTGGGATTCAGTTTATGAGCCAAGAGGTAATGTTGCAGGTATATAGGAGCCTGGTCAGACCCCACTTGGAGTACTGTACTCAATTCTGGTCGCCCGCAATACTGGAAGGACGTGGAAACTATAAAAAGGGTGCAAAGGATATTTACAAGGATGTTGCCTGGATTGGGGAGCATGCCTTATGAGAATAGATAGAGTAAACTCAGTCTTTTCTCCTTGGAGTGACGGAGGATGAGAGGTGACCTGATAGAGGTGTACAAGATAATGAGAGGCATTGATCGTATGGATAGTCAGAGGCTTTTTCCAAGGGCTGAAATGGCTAGCATGAGAGGGCCTAGTTTTAAGGTGCTTGGCAGTAGGTACAGAGTAGATGTCGGGTAAGTTCTTTTTAACGCAGAAAGCGTTGAGTGCGTGGAATGGGCTGCTGGTGGCGGTGGTGGAGGCGGAAACGATGGGGTCTTTTAAGAGACTCCTGGATAGGTAAATGGAGCTTAAAAAAATATATGGCTATGGGTAAGCCTAGGTAGTTCTAAGGTAAGGACATGTTCGGCACAGCTTGTGCTGTAGGTTTTCTATGTTTCTAACTTCGGAGACCTCAAAGCTGTGACCAGAGCAAAATTTAATGGTGGCACTTACTGGGTCTAAGGGTTGGTTGGAGATGAAGTCCTGTCCTGAATTTTAGCATGTTAGACTGACATCTGGTAACTATGTAGATAGAGGCAGCAGCTGCCTCTTGTGTTTGAGTGCTCTGAATGTCAGTTTACATTTTAATTTGGGACCTTTGATGGTATTTATTAAGTGCTGAGTTGGAGGTGGTGTTGCTAGTCAGGGTACTAGATCAGATGTTGTAGAAGAGTTTCATGAAACAGCCCTCAGATGTAATGGGTAACTCATTTTTATTGTTCACATCTGCAAGTAAACTCGCATGTAAGAACAGTTTATCAAATTCAATAACACAAGCAGCAGTTTCTCACACGCACTCCATTGTCCCCAACAAAAGGGAATCCCAAAGAACTAAAAGCAGAAATTGGCAGCTCTCACTGCATGCAGCTTCCTGGTGGATAGACAAAGGTTCTCCACTGCTGCTAACCCCCTCACCTTTAACATAGGGAACAGGGTCCTAGTGCTCTACCAACTGATTAGACCAGTCACTTATAATAATTGTGAAATACATTTTGTAAATATAAACCTGTAGTTCCTAACCTCCTTGGCAGGGACTATAATGATATATCAGGGCCAGAGAGCAAGTTACAATATTAATTTATAAATGCTAAATCTTCAGTTTTTAACACGTGTTAAGATACAAGATCAGATAGTGAAAAACCAGCATCTTCACACACTCTTTATAGCAGCCAAGGGTTCAACAGTAACTCAGGCAGCAGAGGTTAGTACTCAACAACCAGAACTGGTGCGGTTGTAAAAAGATGATGATGGCACTAACAAGGTCACTAAGTTCCAGCTTTACACAAGCCCAGCAGCACTAGTTGCAATACACATATGCTGGTGCACTGGCAGGTGATTGTTTTTTGGCAAAATGCATGTTGTGCACTGATCACCAAGAATGAACAGTACTCAGGTACTGAGTTTTATTAGTGGAAAGGAAAAAAATATAATCGAAATGCAGGAAAATCAGCTCTCAAATGAAAATACATCTCACACAGAGCTGTAAGCAGAGAAAGGGACAAGTTAGCCAGTTCCTTGAGAACTGGATGCTAATTCTCTCTGTCTACTTTTCCCATGCCCTTTTTAAACTTTGGTAATTTGTTACTTCTCACTGGTTAAGTCTGATGGCCACCTCACAAACTCTGGACTCCTGCATCAAGCACCATTTTAGTGCAAGTCATATAGTAAAGCTTTGAATCAGTAGTGCCATGAGAACTCACAAGTGGCATTAAATTGTGAGAAAGTGGATCTTCTCACTACCGATGACATTGTTCTGTAGTGTGGTTTATAGTGTCAATGACCAACACAGTAACATCAGGTTTTGAAAGTAGGATAGGAAATTGAAGACACAAAGGCACTAATTCATGCATTATGCAGTGTCATTACAGATAGAGACACATGTGATTCTGCCTGGCATGGACATGTTGGCTGATCATGTTTCATTTGAGGTACAGACTCATGGGATACTGGCTCATATTACCAGATGGACAGTATGGTTTTGGGCAATATTCAACATGCAACATTAGTACTATGTTAGCCAGTGCCAGTACCAGTCCAGCCATCAGCATGTTCACACCTGGCATCCTGATATGACAACAGATTCACACCAAGCAGGTGTCATAGCATTGGAGGTCACATGGACTTGCTCTGCATGTATAGACTGATGTTATCCAAAGTCACAGCAGGACTGTCTCACAATATTGGTCAGGATGTAAACATGAGACTCAGATTCACAAAGGGCCGGTGTTTAACTATGGACAATGAACCCTAATTCTGCCTTCTCCAGCATCAGGCTGGCTGTGGACACACACAGGATACTGAGTGGTATGTCTTCCAGTATTAAACCAGGTATGGACAGATATGATCTCAATTTGATTGTTATACAATGTTAGTACCAATTAATGAATTAAGCGTTGGGAAAATTTCTTAGACTTAAAATTGAGGATTAGATAATTGGTAAGAAACACTCCTGATGCCTGGAGCTATTGGGTCAGAGGACATGAACCTGGCACGGGGGGGAATTCGGGTATGGTTGAAGTACAACGAGTTATTGTTCTCACCATGATAAAGTGGAGTCACTCTGTTCTTCATTCCAGCCTTCCATTGTCAGCGGCTGCACTAGTTCCTAGACATCAAGGGACATCAATTCAAGGGGGAAATGAAACCAGGCAATCAGACAGTAAGTGCACGAAAACACTGTTTCCAAGTAGGAGTCTTTAGAAAAGCTTTAGGACATTGGCAGGGCCTGTGGATTAGTAGAAAATGCTCCCATCATTTTGACATAGGTTGGTTTGTAAAAGTCATGTCAAGGTGCAGGGTATCAGACAATCTGGCACTGTTTGAGTTCTGCTGTTGATTAAAACGTTCCCACTAAAAGTCTCAATGTATGGCAAAAAGGGATCTGGGTAGCTTTGAACAATTTCCACAGGGGCCTAAAACCACCTGCCGAAGACAAGTATGTATCTTCTCATGGGTCGCTCCGAGCTCCTGCCAGACTCTAGTTCAAACAGCTGGAGTTACACAGATATACACTTCCTTTCCCATTTCTGCAAAAAGATTTTAAATCTCACAATATCAAATTGCAGTTAATAAAGGTAGGGATTAGGACCCAAGAAGGGAATCAAAGCCAAGACACAAGATTAGTGTGTCAGGGACAGGGTGAAATTCAATCTGTAATTTGCCCTTCAGAACATGTTTGCCTCAGTCTAGCAATCAATATATGAAATTAAATAGCAATGTAACAAGTGCATCATTGCTTGATGAAGCACCAAGGATCATTCCCTTTTGTAAACATTGGATATTGAACATTCCAATCTCTGCATGTACACAGTTGCTAATGTCCTGAAGAGTATCTTTTCCTTTACCCTATCTTTGGAAGCAGGGAAATTGCAAGGTTGGTGGATCAGTGACAACTAGGAGGAGGATGGTTTTGTGTAGTCATCCACAGCAGTGATGGTGGCCTTGCAGAAGAAGCAGTCTTTGTTGTTCATCAGGTGCTGGTTGATGCAGGCCCTGAAATGGCAAGAGTAACAGTTAAAGTCCTCAAGCATTGACTCAAGAAATATCTTTTTCTGCTTGTGAGAATAGCCAGTTAATTCCACAAACAGTATCCTAATTCACTAATAACGAAAATGCTACAGCAGTTCAGGAACCGCCTGTGGAAAGAATTCTGACATGAAATATTAACTGTTTCTTTCTCCACAGATGTTGCCTGACTGGCTGAGTGTTTCCAACATTATTTACCACACAGCTATCCATATAGTGTATAAAAGTGAGCATCTTTCTGATCAGTTTATGCTGTTCCAACTGAAGGACGAGATACATCAATCAGTACTTGGCATTCAAAAAGTGAGGGGAGTAAAACAGATTGAATATCCTTAGGTGCTGTCAGTTGGGAGCTTGCACATTCTCTCTATGACCATGTGGGTTTCCACTGGGTGCTTCAGTTTCCCCCCACATCCCACCCACATCAGTTAACTGGTCACTAATTTTTGCCATGTAGAATACTGGTATAATCTGGGAAGGCATGAGCTAGGTCTTTTCTCTTTGGAGTGAAGGAGGATGAGAAGTGAGAAGGATAGAGGCGTACAAGACGATAAGAGACATGGATAGAGTAGACAGCCCTGGGGTAAAAATCCCCAGGGCAGAATTAGCAAATATGAGGGGACAGAATTTTAAGGTGGTTGGAGGAAAGTACGAGAGGGATTGCAAGTTTTTTTTACACTGAGAGTGCTGAGTGTGTGGAATGCCCTGCTAGGGGTGGTGGTAGTGACAGATACATTAGGGGCATTTAAGAAACTCTTACATAGGCACATAGATGATATAACATTTTAAAACAAAGTGAACCTGGGAAAGTGTGAGATACATTAATGGAGGTGTTAGACGTATCAATACAATGTGCAGGGGTCTGTCCGTGTTGGGACCGCTTCTTCTCACATTTTCTGGATGATGGCAGAATTGATGACTTTGTGGCCATGCTTGTGGATGGAGGAGCATGTAGTGTCGAGAAAGCAGGGAGACTGCAGAAAGGCAAACGGATCAGCAAAATGGGCAATGTATGGAAGTGTATGGTGTTGCACTTTGGTAGAAGGAATAAAGGTACAGGCTTTTTACTGAATGGAGAGAAAATCCAAAAATTAGAGCTGCCAAGGGACTTGTGAGTCCTTGTGCAGGATTCCCTAAAAGTTAACTTGTATGTCAAGTCTGTGTTGTGGAGATAAAGCATGACATCCAAAACTTTGTCAGACTTCAATAGTGGAGTGTAGTGGAGAGTATATTGACTGGCCGCAGCACAGCCTGGTATGGAATCATCAATGCCCTGGAACAGAAAATCCTCCAAAAAGTAGTGGATATGGCTCAGGCTATCATGGGTAAAGCCCTTCCAACCATTGAGCACATCCACATGAAATGCTGTTGCAGGAAACAGCAGAGACACCCACCATCCAGGTCATACTCTCTTCTCGCTCCTGTCATCAGGAAGAAGGTACAGGAGCCTCAGGACTCACACCACCAAGCTCAGGAACAGTGACTGCCCCTCAACCATCAGACTCTTGAACCAAAGGGATATCTGCACTCAACTTCACTTGCTCCATCCACAATCACAGCCAATGGACTCACTTTCAAGGATTCTTCATCTCATTCTCTCAATATTTATTGCTTGCATGTTTATTTATCTATCTATTCATTCATTCATTTTTTAAATATTTGCATTTTGTCTTCTTCACTCTGCTTGAATGCTCTAGTTGGGTAAACTTCCATTGATTAATTCTGTTATGGTAACTTTTCTATAGATTTATGGAGTATGCCCACAAGAAACTGAACCTCAGGGTTGTGTATGGTGATATTTATGTACTTCAATAATAAAATTTATTTTGAACTTTGGTAAGGAAGGCAAATGCAATGTTAGCATTCATTTTGAATCAAATTGAATATAAAATCAAGGATATAATTCTGCAGTTTTATAAGACATTGGTCAGACTGCACTTGGAGTATTGTGAGCAATTTTGGACCCTTAACTAAGAACAGATGTGCTGGCATTGAAGAGGGTCCAGAAGAAGTTCATGAGAGTGATCCCCGGAATGACAGGGTTACTGTATGAGGAGTGTTCAATGGCTCTGGGACTGTACTCACTGAGGTTTAGAAGAATGGTGGTGGGGGGGGGGGGGAAATCTTACTGAAACTTATCTAATATTGAAAGGTCTAGATTGAGTAGATGTGTGCAGAGGATGTTTTCGAGTGAGGGAGTCTAGGACCAGAGGGCACAGCCTCAGAATACAAGGATGTCCCTTTAGTAACAGAGGTGAAAAGTAATTTCTTTAGCGAGAGGGCGTTGAATCTGTGGAATGGAGACAGTCATTGGGTATAAAGCTGAGGTTATTATGTTCTTGATTACTAAGAGTGTCAATAGTTATGGGAAGAAAACAGCAGAATGGGGTTTAGTGTGAATGGTGAAGCAACATACAAGTACAAAAAATAATTGAATAATAAATAAACAAACATGGAGAACATGAGATGAATGCTCCTTGATGGGCTGAATGGCCTAATTCTGCTCCTGTGTCTTAAGGATGCAGTTCATAAGCTAACGATACTTTAGAGAGGAGCTTCAAGTTTGCAGAAAGTCTTGAAATGGAAAGGATTCTAATGAATGAGGCACAGACCAATGCAGAAAGACTGATAGTTTTAGTTAGGCTAATGAATACCAGACTTAATGATGAAAACAGGCATTAAAGTTAAAACAGTCATAACCGCTTTAAACAAACAACATATCCCAGAAGTGTTTCACAGGGAAGATATCAAAGAGAAACCTAACACCGGGCATTTTAGTGAACATTTTAGTCAAAGTGAATGTTTACAATGTGCAAGTTCCAGTATAGCTGAGGGTACAGCCATCCATGGGGAATCGAAAGAAACAGGGAATGCACAAACGAGCACAATTTGAACTCGTTTAGAAATGGAGTTGGAGGAAATTACACGACAGTCAATAAACAAGTGAAATGAGCAAAATGGGATTACCATACCGTACTGTACTGAATGGGTATATTGTGGATCCACTGCAGGAGATATTAGTACATTATGTGAGCTGCGGGTTTCATGCACTTAGGAGAAATAGAGAAATGTTATATAGAGAAAGAGCGGTGACTAAGTTAACAGGAAATGCATAAGGGCAGCATGATTCTGAGACATTTGACTTGTTAATGAGCCGAATATTCTTGGTAAGGATTACAGACAAGACCAAGGCCACTGTGGCATAATGTGGTCATGCATAAGTCAAGTTGGACTTACTTGCAAGATTTGTGAGAACACGGCATGAAGATGGCAGAGATTGGATGTGCGTAACAGATGGGGCACAGATCTTCCTCACTGGTGGGCTGCAAGAAAACAGAAAGATATTATAATAATCAGCTTGCAGCGGTGCATACAGTCCCCACCCCAACCCTCCTGTCAAAGCTTTTGCAACATTCGGAATGTAGTGAAGGATTTCCCTGGGAAAGATCTGCTAGTTTTGAGGAACCTCACTGTTAAAACTTGGTACTAACAAAAGAAACTAATTTAAACATACCAACCAGAGAGGAGATGCTAAGGTAAACTATAAAAATGGCAGTCCTTCCTTTAGGTTGATTTTTGAATTGCTACTAAACCATTTTCATCACATGAAAGGTGGGAAGCTGCCGCTTCTGATCAGGACTCAAGATAAAGGGCAATGTGCCAAGTTTTCAAGTCTTTGAGGCAAACAATAGTTACTGTCAACAAAAGACTCTAACCACCTCCTTAATCTTCTACAGTAAGTGCTTTAACCGCTGCCTTCTATCCAGTGAAGATGCTGCTGGATAGGATGTTCCAATATTTAGATTCAGTCGCAATTTGTTTCCAAGACAGGAATCTGCACGAGTTGGTGTTTCCATGGGCATGGCTCTTCTTGTTTGCATAGGTTGGTGTTTTTGGGAGGTGCTGTCAGAGTAGTCTGTGTGAGTAACCCCAGCACATTGTGTAGATGGTACACACTGCAGGCTCTGCTGGGCCAGGGTGGAAGGAATGAAAGTTTAGGATGGTTGTACAGGAGCCAATTAAGTGGGCTGATGTGTGCTGGATGATGTTAAGTTTCTTGAAAGTGGTTGGAGCTGGATTCATTGATCTTGTTCCTGGAATAGCCTGTAGTCAGTTCAAAGATTTTGGGAAATCAGAAAGTAAGTCATTTACTGCAGAATATCCCTGACCTGCTGTCATAGCCTCATTATTTATATCAGAGGCACCATCTTCACCCTGCCCCAGGTGTTGACACAAGGGCACTTGGTGATGGCAATAATGTCACGGGAAGGTGATTCCCATCTTGTTATCGACAGTCTCCAAATGTCTCACATTTTAGAAAAGTGAGATGGTCTCTCACTCTTGTGAGTACAGGCATTATTCAGCCTGATCAATCCAGGCCTGAATGTTTTTCACCTCCATCTCCTGACACATTCCAAGTAGGGTTAGTAATCTGACCTTGTGATGAAAGGATGCTCCTGAGTTTTGGAAACATTGAATTCAACACCCAAAGTAGTGAGGGCTTAGAATGCACTTTCTGGAAAGGTGAATGAGCTAATAAAACCTTCAACAGAATGGAGCAGAATCCTGATAAATACTCACCTATCACTTGCTACAAGGTGACAGACTGACTGCCCAAGTTTGGGCTTGAGTCAGCAGTTATTTTCTTTGATTGGTCCAGGCAAGCTAATAGGGTTAATGGCCTCCTAGGTTTCTATTCTCCTTGTGATGCCACTTTCAAGGAATTATGGATCTGTATTCGCAGATCCTTCTGTTCTACCGCACTCCCCAGTACTCTACTGCTCCCCATGCAAGATTTACCCTAGTTGGCCCTCCCAACATGCAACACCTCGCACTTTAGATTCTGCTGCAAGCTTTGACAACCAACATTGCTGTCCACTAAGCCCCCAATCTTGATGTCAACTGCAAATTTGCTGATCCAGTTTACTATCAGTTTACTTATCTTGATTGTTGATATAGATGACAAACAACAACAGACCCAGCCCCGATCCCTGTGGCTTCCAGTCAGAAGGCAACCATCTACTACCACTCCCTGGCTTCTCCCACAAAGCCAATGTCTAATCCACTTTACTACTGGATCCTGAAAGCCAAGTGACTGAACCTTCTTGCCCAACCTCCCATGTGGGACCTTGCTAAAGTCCATGTAGACAATATCCACTGTCTTGCCTTCATCAACTTTCCTGGTAACTTCCTCAAAAAAACTCTATAAGATTAGTTAATCTTATTAAGATTGGTATAAGATCTACAAATCAGTTTACAGGAATGAGGAAAGAACAATGGAAACAGACAAAACAAAAGTCTCTGTTCTTGTCACATGGTTGCAGGAATGGAGGCAGCCATTTTGTAAGACAGTCTGCAGCCGTCATTTTGAAAACTATTTGGTGAACTCTTTGCTGCTCAGGGATAGCTTAATCAGAGCAACTGAACATGGCCACAATGAGTTTTCTGCTGATGATTTTTATTATGTAAAATGGCAATAATTATGTAATTTTCCAATAATTTACACATTAATGAAGTCAGACTCACTGGTCTATAATTTCCCAACATATTCTTAGAGCCTTTCTTAAACAACAGAACATTAGCCACTTCCAATCCTCTAGCCCCTCACCTATTTTTAAGGATGTTTTAAATATCTCTACTAGACCCCTGTGATTTCTAAACAAGGGGAACACCTTGTCAGGCCCTGGGGATATATCCACCTTAATGTGGATGCCTAGAGTTGTAATGGATTTAGTCAAGAAGAAAAAGTATGTAAAGCTTCGGAAGTTAGGATCAAATGAAACACGAGGAGTATAAAGAAGCCAGAAAAGGAAGGGAATCAAGTAAGTCAGGAGGGGCCATGAAAAGTGCCTGGCAAGTAGGCTTAAGGTGAATCCCAAGGCACTCAGTACATACATCAAGTACAAGAGGATAACCGGTGAGTATGTGACCACTCAAAGATAAAGGGGGAACATTTCCTTGGCTGCGGAGATAATGAGTGAGGTACTTTATGAGTACTTTGGTTCAAGGAAAAGGACTTGGAGATGAGTGTCGAGTGCATAAGTACATTAGGGCATTTAGAGATCGAGGAGGAGGAATTGTTGGGCCCCTTAATCAGTATCAAGGTGGGTATGTCCCCAGGCCCTGATGGGATTTACCTCAGGTTACTGAAGGAGGCAAGAGACAAAGTTGCTGGGCCCTTCACTAGTATCTTCATCTCCTCTCTAGCCACAGGTGAGGGCCCAGAGGACTGGCCAATGGCTAATGTCGGCCCTCTATTTAAGAAAGGTACAAGGGAAAATTTTAGACCAGTGAGTCTCATGACAATTGTAGGGAAATTGCTGGAGAAAATTCTTAGTGAAAGGATATATGAGCATATGGAAATTCATGGGCCAGAAGGGCCTGTTCTGTGCTGTATCTCTAAATAATAATATCTAAATAAATAATAACATCACCTGGGGTGCCTAGGGGCAGCTCGAGTAGCAGCAGTAATCTGATTCAGATTCTGATCAGAAAAACCAAGGAAAGAAAAACTACAGAAAGAAGCAGCCAGAGATCCATGAGCCAGTCCTCATCAAGGGAATGGAGGTGGAGCAGGTCAGTAGCTTTAGATTCCTTGGCATCAACATATCAGAGCATCTATCCCGGGACCAGCACATAGATATCATCACAAGAAAGAAAGACTTTCTTAGAAGTTTGCGTAGATTCAGCATGACATGTTTAACTTTGACAAACTTCTATGGATGCCCAGTGGAGAGTATCCAAACTGCTTGCATCATTGTCTGTTACAGAAACACCAATACCCAGAAATGGAAAAGGCTAGAAAAAGTGGTGTAATACAACCCATTCTATCAGCAAGTGAAGCCCTCAATACCATTGAGCACATCTACAATAAGTGCTGAGTCCTGCCACAAGAAAGCAGCATCTGACATCAAACACAATCACCATGCAGGCTGTGCTCTCTTCTTACTACCACAATCTGGCAGGAGATACAGAAGACAAACCATTAGGTTCAGAAACAATTACTACCCTACAACCATAAGATTTCTGAACTGGCATGGATAAGTTAACTCACTTCTGACTTGATTCTACAGCCTAAAGACTTACTATCAAGGTAGTACGTATATTATAACACATACATAGTTTTATAATAAACTTACTTTAAATTTTGAACATGGGACACCATTTTGCTCTAAATCTGCCAGCACATTCCCTGTTCATACAGAGAGATACATTTTAACTAAAAAAATGCATTGGGCCAAACTTTGTTCCTTAGGCACAGCTTACATGACACCCTCAACACTCCAGTCAGACTAACACCACCAACAGACACAAAGGAAAGCTGCTGCCTCACAATGTCAGAGAGCCAGCTTGAACTGTGACTTTTGGTGCTGTCTGTAGAATTTCCATGTTCTCCGTACAACCCCAAGGGCTTTCCTTAAGTGCTCCAGTTTCAGTAAGACTACAAAACATAGGAGCTGAACTGGGTCATTCAGCCCATTGAGCCTGCTCTGCCATTGCATCATGGCTGATTTATTATCCCTCTCAACCCCACTTTCCTGCCTTCTCCCTGTAACCTTTGATGTCCTTACTAACGAATAACATATCAATCTCCACTTTAAATGTACCCAATGACAGTCTCTACAGCAATTTGTGGCAATGAGTTCCAAAGATTCACCACCCTCTGGCTAAAGTAAGTTATAACACTGAGGGCATTGGAAAGTGTTTTAAGTAGCCTGCAGTCACATCTGAAGCTGAATGGGAAGTTTCCACTGCAGCAGAGTGTCCCTCTAAACAAAGACAACACAACAAAGTGGGGTGATGTGTTCCCGTTGTGCTACAGCCTTGGATCCCAGGGCTCCGAAGTGTGCTGATAGGGCCAGAAGAGAATGTGTGATCAGTGATATCATTCCGTACTGATACCGGAAGAACATGAATGACAACTACTTCAATCCGACATATCAAAATCAATAACTTGCATCGCTATTGTTTTACTGATGACATCAGTAAAGATTGAATAATTTGAAACAATCATTAAAGGACATCTTAATGGAGAGAGATTTAAAAATAACCTGGCCTGCTGGACAAACAGGAAATCTAACGTTACAGAGAATGACCCCATTGAATAAGCAGGAATTATGAGCACTCACACACAGTGTGTAATCCTTACCACACCAACTTATCAGAACATTTGCACAGTGAGTGACTCCTACCTTATACATTCACAATGAGTTAATTTGCAAAGAGCCTATAAACATAAGTCTGCCAAAACATAGTGGATTTGTGATGCCTTAGAACTCTGCTGACCTGGATTCAACCATACCTTTGGGTGCCGCCTGTGAGGAGTCGTCACATTCTCTCTGTGACTGCATTAGTTTTCTTTGGGTGCTCCACATCTCAGAGAAGGCCAGTGGGTTAAGAGGTTACTGTAAATGACGACTAGTGTAGGCTGGTGACAAAAAGGATCAAAGGGGATGTGAGAAAGTAAGTAAGCTTCAGGATGACAGTGATAAGGAGAGGAGGAATGGGAACGATGGGGTTGCTCCACTGGTGTGGACACATGGGGCTTGTGCATTGTTATAAGTGTGAGATGAGCTGGTGACTTGGATCAGAGAGGTAATTAGGTTTTGCGGATGACAGTCTAGTAAATCCTGTTGCATTTTCTTTTTAATCAGATGATTAGGTAAGACTAAAATAGGAGCAGAAATCAGGCTGTATATGAGGGTAATGGCCAGGTCTAGGGGTTTAGGAAAGAGGAAGAATGTTCTCTAACCAGTCGTTAAATAATTTAACATTGTGTGTAAATATTATTATTGTCCATCATTATTCCATCTATGAATTCCATAAGATAGTGCCTGCATACAACACACTCATCTGGATAGACCACAGAACTATTTATTTCATTTCTTTTATGTCTTTTAATTTAATTTATTTTTCATCTTGAATGTGTTTCTGGAGCTGCTGGAGCCTGTGATTTGCAGTTTGGAGATCGTCTGGTGATCCAGTGCACTGCCTTCTCAGAGAGGATTCTGGGAGGCAGCGGCAGCGAGCATGGGCCTCGAGGCGAGGAGACTG
Source organism: Hypanus sabinus (assembly GCF_030144855.1). Lineage (NCBI taxonomy): Eukaryota > Metazoa > Chordata > Chondrichthyes > Myliobatiformes > Dasyatidae > Hypanus > Hypanus sabinus. The sequence continues at coordinate 61,502,421 of NC_082724.1, read as the reverse complement.
CAGTGGGTGGAAGTGATGTTCACCTCCGTTAAACTTCCCATGTTCGCTGATTAAAGCGACAAGGGAGACTGAAACATCGAGGTGAATGTGGAAGGCAAAGTGCCTGCATTCTGATCGCTGGTGGGATCACTCTGTTGCCGTACAGGGGAGCCTGTGTGGCCTGGCGCTGTGCCCGGAGGACATTACCAAGATTTTCTGCATTTGTGATATTGATATGGATTTGGACTATAGTCTACAGACTTTTTTTTTCCAGCCTTTCGGTTTTTTTTTGTATTCTGTGTTTATCAGCTGTGTTTTCTAGTGTGGAGAGGGGGACTTAGATTTGGGGGTCGATATTCTTGTGGTGTGGGGAGAGGGGATGACTGGGTCTCGATTTTGTTTTTTTGTTAGTTTCTTTGTGCAGAATGAGGAGGGTTTGGAGACTGACGTTCTTTTTGCATTTTGTGTGGAGGAGGGGGTTTGGGGGCTGATGATCATGTTGCTGTTTTTTTATTTCCTGGTTTTGTGGCCATCTGGTGAAGACTCTCAGAGCTGTATGCTTTGATAAGAAATGAATCCTTTGAATCATGAAGGACCATCACCATCCAGAATCAGTCAGTTTTAACATCACCAGCATACGTCATGTGCCTTCAGACTTGTGTACCTCCTTCCTGATGGTAACAGTGAGAAGAGAGCAGGTCCTGAGTGGTGGCGGTCCTCAATGATGGATGCACCATTTCTTGAAGATATCTTGGAAACTATGGAGGCTAGTACCTATGATGGAGCTGACTAATTTTGCAACTCTCTGCAGCTTACTTCAATCCTGTATAGGGATTAAGGTAGAAGGACAAGGGCACGATGCTAAGAGTTCTGAGTTGATGAGGAAGGACAGGCAGGGAACAGAACATAATTGTAGCCAGTTAAAGGGGTTGAAATGTCTCTATTTCAATGCTAGGAGTATTAGGAACAAGGAGGATGAACTTAAGAGCATGGATTAGTATGTGGAACTACGATGTTGTGGCTGTTATTGAAACTTGGTTGGAGGAAGGGAACGATTGGATGATGCAGGTCCCAGGGTTCAAGTGTTTTAAAAGGAATAGGATGGGAGGTAGAAAGGTGGGGGGAGTGGTATTGCTGGTCAGGGACAGTATCACGGCTATAGAAAAGGAGAACGCTCCAGAGGGAGTGTCCACGGAGTCAGTCTGGGTGGAAGTCAGAAATAGGAAGGGATCAATCACTGTGCTGAGAGTAGTCTATAGGCCCCCAAGTAGCCCTCAGGACACCGAAGAGCAGATAAGCAGGCAGATTTTAGAATGGTGCAGGAAATACAGGGTAGTAATTATGGGTGATTTCAACTTCCCTCATATTGACTGGCACCTCCTGAGTGCAAGGGGGATAGATGGGGCTGAATTTGTTAGGTGTGTTCAAGAAGGATTCCTGACACAGTATGTGGACCGGCCGACAAGAGGAGAGGCCATACTGGATCTAGTTCTGGGTAATGAACCTGGTCAGGTGACAGACCTCTTGGTGGGGGAGCATTTTGGTGAGAGTGACCACAACTCTCTTAGCTTCAGCATAGCTATGGAAAGGGATCAAATCAGACGAAATGGTAAAGTGCTTAACTGGGGAAGGGGTTACTTTGAAGGGATGTGGCAGGAACTAGCGAGAGTAAATTGGAAACAGATGTTCAAAGGGGAAAGCACAGAAGTAATGTGGGAGAAGTTTAGGGACCACTTGAGCTGGGTTCAGGATAGGTTTGTCCAACTGCGGCAAAGAAAAAATGGTAGGAAAAGGGAACCATGGCTGACGAAACATGTGAGGTAACTCGTCAAGAGGAAAAAGGAAGCATATGTTAGATATACGAAGCAGGAAGTAGGAAGGGCTTATGAGAAATATGGGGTAGCCAGGAAGGAGCTAAAGAAAGGACTTAGGAGAGCTCGAAGGGGCATGAGGAGGCCTTGGCATGTAGGACTAAGGAGAACCCCAAGGCGTTCTATGTGTATGTGAAGAATAGGAGGATGACGAGAACAAAGGTGGGACCACTAAAGGATAAAGAGGGCAACATGTGCCTGGAGGCAGAGGAGGTTGGGGAGGTCCTAAATGAATACTTTGCTTCAGTGAAAAGGATCTTGATCAGGATGAGGTCGAAGTAGACCAGGCCTGTGTGCTGGACAATGTGGAGATTAAGGAAGAAGAAGTGCTGGATCTTCTTAAAAACATTAAGATTGATAAATCCCCAGGGCCGGATATGATACACCCCAGGTTGTTGTGGGAATTGAGAGAAGAGATCGCAGGAGCATTAGCCATGATCTTTGAGTCCTCTTTGGCTGCGGGGAAGTGCCAGAGGACTGGAGAATGGCAAATGTAGTTCCCTTGTTTAAAAAAGGTAATAGGGAGAAACCTGGGAACTATAGACCGGTGACTCTTACGTCAGTGGTCTGCAAACTACTGGAAAGGGTTCTTAAGGATAGGATCTACGAGAATTTGGAGAAGTACAGTCTACTGATGGATAGTCAACATGGCTTTGTGAAGAGAAGATCGCGCCTCATGAGACTGATAGAGTTTTTTGAAGAGGTAACAAAAGAAATTGATGAGGGTAGGGCAGTGGATGTGGTCTACATGGACTTTAGCAAAATATTTGACAAGGTCCCTCATGAGAGACTCATCCAGAAAGTCATGAGGCACAGGATAAGTGGAACCTTGGCTGTTTGGATAAAAAATTGGCTTAAAGGAAGAAAGCAGAGGGTAGTTGTGGAAGGAAAGTATTCTGCCTGGAGGTCGGTGATTAGTGGAGTGCCTCAGGGATCTGTCCTGTGACCCTTGTTATTTGTGGTTTTTATAAATGACCTGGATGTAGAGGTGGAAGGATGGGTGAGTAAGTTTGCGGATGACATGAAGATTGGAGGAGTCGTGGATGGAGCTGTAAGTGGTCGAAGGTTACAAGAGGATATAGACGGGCTGCAGAGTTGGGCAGAAAAATGGCAGATGGGAGTTCAATCCGGACAAGTGTGAGATGATGCATTTTGGAAGGACAAACCAGGAAACTGAGTACAGGATTAATGGTCAATTACTTAAGAGTGTGGATGAACAAAGGGACCTTGGGATTCAAATCCATACATCCCTCAAGGTCTCTGCACAGGTTGATTGGGTAGTTAAGAAGGCCTATGGGATGCTAAACTTCATTAACAGGGGGATTGAGTTCAGGAGTAGAGGGGTCATGTTGCAACTCTACAAATCTCTAGTGAGCCCGCACTTAGAGTATTGCGTTCAATTCTGGTCACCTCATTATAGAAAGGATGTGGAAGCTATGGAGAGGGTGCAGAGGAGATTTACGAGAATGTTGCCTGGTTTGGAGAACAAGTCATATGAAGCAAAGTTAGCAGAGCTGGGACTTTTCTCTTTGGAGTGTAGAAGAATGAGAGGGGACTTGATAGAGGTCTACAAGATTATGAGAGGCATAGATAGGGTGGATAGTCAGTACCTGTTTCCCAGGGCACCAATAGCAAACACCAGAGGGCATATGTAGAAAATTAAGGGAGGTAAGTTTAGGGGAGACATCAGGGGTAAGTTTTTTTTACACAGAGGGTTTTGACTGCCTGGAATGACTTGTCAGAGATGGTGGTGGAAGCTAAAACATTAGGGGTATTTAAGAGCCTCTTGGACAGGCACATGGATGAAAGAAAAATGGAAGGTTATGGGGTAGTGTGGGTTTAGTACTTTTTAAAAAGGATTATATGGGTCGGCACAACATGGAGGGCTGAAGGGCCTGTACTGTGCTGTAGTGTTCTATGGTTCTACAGTAGCATTCCATCCCCCACCCCCCCACATACCAGACCATGACAGAGCCAGTCAGAATGCCCTCCCTGCTGCATTTGAATATGTTTATGAGTGTTTCAGGTGACAAACCAAATCTCCTCAAACTCTTAATGAAATATAGCTGCTGTCTTGCCTTCTCTATAGCTGCATCAATATGTTAGGACCATGTTAGGTCTTCAGTGATATTAACACCCAGGAACTTGAAATTGCTCACCCTTTCCAATTCTGATTCCTCTATCATGATTGGTGTGTCTTCCCTCATCTTACCCTTTCTAAAGACCACAATCAGCTCTTTAGTCTTAATGACATCAAGTGCAAGATTGTTGCTGCAACACCTCTGAACTGGCTGGCATATCTTGCACCCTCTTGTCACCATCTGAGGTTCTACCAACAATCATCAGCAAATTTATAGATGGTATTTGAGCTAAGCCTAGCCACACAGTCATGCCCTCTTCTCATTATTACCATCAGGGAGGAGGTACAGGAGCCTGAAGGCGCACTTTCAACATTTTAGGAACAGCTTCATCCCCTGACTTCAGGCTTCTGTACCTCCTTCCTGATGGTAACAGTTACGCCTGATTTCTGAATGGTCTTGAATCTGAGTTAGGTTTATTATCACTGATATGTATCATGCAATTTGTTGTTTTGCAGCTGAAATATAGTGCAATACATAAAACATAATATAAGTTACAATAAGAAATATATAAAAAATAAATAAGGTTAAGAAAGGGAGCAAAACAGTGAGGTAGTGGTCATGGACTGCTCAGAAATCTGATGGCAAAGGGAAGAAGCTTTTCCTAAAGCATTGACCTCCCTCCTTGCAATGATATGTGGATTGGCTGGCTAAATGTTTACCACAAATTGCCTTGGTCAAGCTTTGTGGCAAATAGATACAACAATAAGGACAATTGATGGGTTTATGTGAGGGGATATATGTTGCAAGAGTATGTGGTAAACACCAGCCTCTTTCTTTTCTTAGAAGTTTAAGGAGGTTCTGCATGATATCAGAGATACTGATAAACTACCACGGGTGCACAGTGGAAAGTATTCTGATTGGTCGCATCACAGCCTGGCACAGGAACTCCTACAAAACCTTGGAAGATTTCATGTTTTATTGTTTTACAACAATGAATCACAATGGATTTAATCTGGCTTTTTTGATACGATCAACGGAAAAAGACTCTTTCATGTCAAAGTGAAAACAGATCTCTGCAAATTAATCTAAATTAATTACAAATATAAAACACAAAATAATTGATTGCATAAGTATTCAGTCCTTTCAAGTCAGTATTTAATAGATGCACCTTTGGCAGTAATTACAACCTTGAGTGTGTGTCTTCAGGCACCTGTACCTCCTCCCTGTTGATAGCAAGGAGACGAGAGCATGAGCACTACCTCACTGTTTCACTCTCTTCTTGCGCTCTTTACTTATTGTTATATTTCCTATTGTAATCTATAGTAATTTCTTGATGTATTGCCCTGTCCTGCTGGCAGAACACACAAAAAAAATCACAACACACATTATGTCAGTGCTAAAAAGCCTGATTCTAATCTTTGTTGGAAGTTGATCAAGCATGGTCAACTGACATTGTACTGATCATTGATAGCAGGACATGTTAATGAAATCACTTGCTTGCACTTGAGGCATCAGTGCGAGCCCAAACAGTATCTTCACAGTAAGGCAGCCAGGACACAGGCTGCAGTGGGACTAAGACATGCTGACTCAGTTCCATTCAGAAATGTGGAAACCACTGAATGCCTGCTGTGCTGTCAATTATTCATCAAGCCAGCGTCCTTCTAGGTCAGGCACTGCGCAGTTTGTGTTCACATCACTTCAAGCTGCACTATCACTTTCAGGCAAATCATGGGAAGGTGACTCACCTCTGTGCTATACAAAGACTGCGACATTCATCAAAAAAAAATCAGCGTGCAAAATACTGCCATGATTCAAGTGAGGATCACACAAATCAAGGCACCAGCTTAAAACAAAATTCACAGGAAAAACTGCTTCAACTACTGAATCAGATATTGTCAGATTTTATCAGATACTAGGACACAGTGAGACACACTGCCTGTGCCACACACTATGTGTCTGATGCCCACTGCAGTGTCCTGACTGTGAACTTCATTGAATAAGAGGGTAATTCACTTGAGGGTAATTAATTGAATTGTAATTAATTCACCAGAAGAAACGCTAGCGATCCCGTAATAGTGGGAAGCCATTTGAAGGAAACCACGTGCGTTTGGTTCCCTTGCCTGGGGACTGGTGGCTGGTACCACGGAAAATGACCTGGAACTAACAACGGGGAACCAACTCCCCCGACTCAACGGATTGGTCTCATAAAGACCCGGGCAAGTTTCAAACCGTCTCTCTCTTAAAACCCAAAGAGCTGCAGCTTGAAAGGACAGTGACTTTTATCTTTCCATCAGACAATACCATATCCCCTAGACAAACGATAGAGCTATTGCTTAATTGATGATTATTATTATACCTGCATTTTTAGATTGAGTATTGACAACGTACTTTATCTGAATGTCTGTATTAATCTTATTTTTGTGCCCCTTTATAAATAAAGACTTTTAAAAATAGTACCATCAGACTTCAACGGACCTCTCTATCTTTGCTGGTAAGTGATCCAGTTACGGGAATTTCGTAACAAAATTGGGGTTCTCGTCTCGCGATTTGAAACCAAATTGGGGAGCCAGTGAATCGGGCTTGTAAGTCCAAACTTTGATCTAGTATGCAGGTAGCCAGACGGGAAACCAGCAAAGATGGACGTGGATGAATTTATAGAAAACCCTACTCTGGAGGCGCTAGAGGCGGCTACCAAATCAGACTTGGTAAATTTGGCGAAGGGGTTAAACCTCGCAGAGGTGAGGTCGTCAATGAAAAAGCAGGAGGTGCGAAGGGCCATAACTCAGTATTACATCGAGAAGAATGTGTTTGCAGCTGAGATATTGGAAAATATCCCTGAAAAGGTACCAGCTAGTGGGACGGCTCAGTTAGAGTTGGAGAAATTAAGGTTGGAACATGAAATTAAGTTAAAGCAGCTGGAAGCAGCTGAGAAAGAGAGAGAGAGAGAGAGAGAGAGAGAGAGAGAGAGCCAAGAGAGAGAGAGAAAGAGAAAGAACCGAGAAAGAGAGAGAGAGAGAGAAAGAGCCAAGAAAGAGAGAGAGAGAGAGAGAGAGAGAGAAAGGGCCAACAAACAAAGGGAGCATGCGCTCCAGCTAAAGGAGTTAGAGGTGAAACGGGATCAGGAGCTCCAGCTAAAGGGGTTAGAGGTGAAAAGGGAGCAGGAAAGAGTGGAGAAGCAAAGGGAGCATGAACTTCAGTTAAAAAAAACTGGAAGCAGCTGAGAGGGAGAGGGAGGCAGAGAGACAGAGAAAACAAGACTTGGAGATGGAGAAGTTAAAGCAAGAGCAACGCGGTCAGGGGTCGGACCAAGAGGAGCGGTTTGATGTTAGTCGGGCGTTGAGGTTAGTACCCCATTCGAGAAGACAGATGTTGATAGTTATTTCTTGCTTTTTGAAAAGGTGGCAGTGAATCAGGAGTGGCCCAGGGCACAGTGGGTGGCATTGTTACAAAGTGTGTTAAAAGGGAAGGCACAGCGGGCATATGCGGTGTTGTCCATGGAGGAGGAGAGGTATGACAAAGTAAAGGCAGCCATTCTCCGGGGTTACGAGCTAGTACCTGAAGCCTATAGACAAAAGTTCAGAAATTTACGGAAAGGGTGGAATCAGACGTATACCGAGTTTGCCCATGAGAAGGGTGTGCTCTTGGACCGTTGGTGCACCGCAGAAATAGTGGGCGAGGATTATGGGCGTCTCAGGGAGTTAATTTTGATTGAGGAATTTAAAGGTTGTGTTCCGGAGGAGATCCGGATGTATTTGAATGAGAAGCCGACTAAGTCCATCTCAGAATTTGCTAGGTTTGCGGATGAATATGCCCTAACCCACAAGACAAAGTTTTCCTCGAATAAAAGTTCCCCGAGAGACCGCGGGAGCGATCGAGAAAGTCCGCCAGCTGAGGCAGAGGTCCTGCCGGGAGCTAGTGGTAAGGTTGAGGGGGAAAGGCCAGACGGCCAGAGATTTCAGGGCTTGACCTGTTTTAATTGTGGGAAGAGCGGGCATGTTGCTTTGCTCCGAGGAGGGAGAGGGGAAAAGGGAAAGCAGCAGTCCCTCTCGGATGTGCCATGGTAATCAGTAAATCGACAAGAGAGCCCTGGGTAGACAGAGTATGAGAAGGGTCTGAGACTTGTCTGTCACACAGAACCGTGTCTTTGAGGAAGGGGGACCCACCAATTTCCGTACGAATCTGAAGAAACACGGGGGCTGAGCTGTCGTTGATCAGCAGTAAGGTACTAGAATTTGGTCGGAAAACGGGAATGGTAGCAGTGAGGGGAATAAGTAAAAGGACAGAAATGGTGACCTTACATGAGGTCATTATGGATATAGCTGGTGAGCTGGTGTCTGAACCCGTTGAAATAGGGGTGCCATCAGAATTCCCGAGAACTGACGCGGACGTCCTTCTCGGTAACGATTTAGCAGGTGGTAAGGTTTGGGCAGCCATGACGAGGACCGGCCGGCCGGTGAGTGTTGAGGCCCCGCCCCTAGAGTCTCAGATTTATCCCGCATGTGCGGTTACTTGCAGCATGTCGAGACAGGCAGCTGAGAATGAGTGCAGTTTAAATCTGGCCAATTTTGATTTGCCCGAGACGTTTCTACCGACCCTGTACCATGAGGGTTTAGAGGGTGGTAAAACGAAGAGTAGTAAAGTGAAAGAGGGGAAGGGAGCGGAGGTAGATCTGCCCTTAGCGAGGAGAAAGGTCCTAGAAGCAGAAAATAAAGATGAGGAACCGATAGAGTGGTTAAGAGGTCCAGAGTTGGACAGGGATGATCTGTCTGGTTTGGCAGAACTGTTTGAGGAAGTTGAAACTTCTAAAGGTGTTCCCGATAATGAAATGAGGGCAGCCCTAGATGAAAAGGGTGCCCTTACCTCGAAGAAGTCTGCTGGGTTGGCAGATGAGGTTGTTTCAGCCGGCGGGGTTGAGTTTACTCCGGAAGGGAGTTGCCCAGAGAGTACCTGGGAGAAACGGGGAACTTAGAATTTGAAAAGGGTACGGGTATTGAAAGCCTGGAAGAGGCCAATGTCCTGTTTGAGTGTCCAAGATGGGGATGCACGTGGTACTGAACCTAGTAACGGAGCTCAGAAAAAGTTTGAGGTATTTGATCCAGTGGTACAGGGCGGCCGTCCTTGTGGGTCAGATAGACTTGGTTCAGTGGAAAAAGGGTTAACCTTGGTAACCGGGGGAAGTGTGAGTTCCCCGGTGTTTGTACTCGAAGGTGTGTTCAAAGTTAATGCAGAATTTAAGAATGGGGAGATAAGAATTATTAATGAAGGAAACAGAAAGTCTGTAGTTCCCAAGTCGAATGAAGAAATTTTAAACCCGGCAGATCGCTTACAGAGTGAGCCGGGAGATAGCGGGGCCCCCCACTCTATTGTTATGCCAGGATGGGGTGTGAAGAGGCCGAATTCGAAATGCTACTTGAACGAAGGGTATAGCCTGAAGGGTCCTGACAAGAGGGCTAGTCACCTGTGTAAAATTAAAGAATTGGGTGGAAATGGTCTAAGTTTGGGACACGGTGTTGGTAAAAAAACCCCTATGGAAAAGACGGGCGGGAGTTTACCTCGCCAGATCACTGAAGTTTCCCACGTGGGAACTCACCGGAAAAGAGGTGATGGTTAATGGGGATGCCATTTTAAATAGCAAAGCCGGTTGTACGGGATTTCGCCACAGCCTGTGAATAATAAAGACAGCCCCCTTGGAAGCCTGCCTGTCAAGTGAAAATGACCGAAACGATTAGTATTCACATAAACTTTTGTAGATGCACATAAACTAAGATCATAACTCCTTAGTTTTGTTGCTGAAAAAAAAAGGTGGTTATTAAGTTGAAGTCTGATGCTACAAGACTTTAAGGTACAAGATGTTAAAATATTAAAGGAAATGCCACTGTAATTGTTAACCGTTTGGATGATGAATTGAATGTATCACTGTATTACTCTGTAGAATAAAAAAACTTTTGTATTGTGTTAGATTCTAAAACCCTGTAAGACTCTGTACTACTTCGTTTCACCGCTGGTGAAAACGCTTTGAAGAAAGGGGGTGTTATGAATGTACCACAGCTCTGAGGGGCTGAAGGGTGCGGGGGAGCCCCCTCCTTTGTGAGAATCACAAGAGCATTATTGGGTTGGCTCAGAGGACCCAGGAAATGAGAGAGAGAGACCTGGCCATTGTCTCCTGGAGACCACGTTTGTGCACTGGGGACTATGCTACGTGCAAGCCCTCGGGCAAAGTGGGCTGGTTGAGAGAGAGATTGCATCACCCCAACTGATTGACATCTACTACCCGGCGAGTTAAGATAAAAGGGGGGGGGGGGGCTGTAGGGACAGCCCCTCAGATGCACCAGAAGAAACGCTAGCGATCCTGTAATAGCGGGAAGCCATTTGAAGGAAGCCACATGCGTTCGGTTCCCTTGCCTGGGGGCTGGTGGCTGGTACCACGGAAAACGACTTGGAACTAACAACGGGGAAACCAACTCCCCCCACTCAACGGATTAGCCTCATAAAGACCCGGGCAAGTTTCAAACCGTCTCTCTCTTAAAACCCAAAGAGCTGCAGCTTGAAAGGACGGTGACTTTTATCTTTCCATCGGACAATACAATATCCCCTAGATAAACGATAGAGCTATTGCTTAATTGATGATTATTATTATACCTGCGTTTTTAGATTGAGTATTGATGACGTATTTTATCTGAATGTCTGTATTAATCTTATTTTTGTGCCCCTTTATGAATAAGGACTTTTAAAAATAGTACCATCAGACTTCAACGGACCTCTCTATCCTTGCTGGTAAGTGATCCAGTTACGGGAATTTCATAACATAACCTATTTGAGAATCGAGTCCCAAGTCTCATCAGATAAGGAGATATTTAAATCATGCTCCTAAGTCATTATAATTTTATCCACAGGGGCACGTCGTAAGGATGCTAATTTATCATGAATAAATGATATTGAACCTTTACCTAGTGGATTAATAGAAAGAAATAAATCCATAACATTTTTCTCAGGCATTTCAGGGAAGTTAAGAATTAAAGGATTAATAAAGTGTCTAATTTGGAGATATCTAAAAAATGAGCATTGGGCAGATTGAACTTAGCAGAGAGCTGTTGAAAAGATGCGAAGCGGTTATCAATAAAAAGATTTTCAAAATGTCTAATGCCCTTCCTATACCAGTCATGCAATGCTGAATCATACGTAGTAGGTAAAAAAAGGTGATTATGTAAGATAGGACTAGAAAAGGAAAAAGCATGGAAACCATAAAATTTCCTAAACTGAGCCCATATACGCAAAGTGTGTCTAACAAGAGGATTAACAATTATTCTGGACAAACTACTAGGGAGTCCACAGCCAAGAAGTGCAGAAATAGATAAATCTTTAGTGGAACTCAACTCCATTGCCACCCAATTAGGGCACTCGGGTTGGCTATGGGAAAAAGACCAAAAGGTAGCACAACGTATATTGGCTACCCAATAATATAAATGAAAGTTAGGTAAAGCCATGCCACCCTCTTTTTAAATTTTTGGAGATAAACTTTATTAATTCTAGAGCACTTATTCTCCCACAGATATGACAAAATAATAGAGTCTAAGGAATCAAAAAAAGATTTAGGAATGAAAATTGGGATTGATTGAAATAAATATAAAAGTTGAGGGAGAACATACATTTTAACAACATTAATATGACCTACCAAAGACATAGATAGAGGTGACCATTGTAACAGTCTCTGTTTTATAGTATATGAAAGATTGGCAAAATTTTCACGAAAGAGATCTTTAAACTTCCTTGTGACTGTAATCCCAAGACAAGTAAATTGATTATGAACTACTTTAAAAGGGAGATCATGGAATGTTAATTCTTGTGCTTCTTTATTAATTGGGAAAAGTTCACTCTTATGTAAATTAAGTTTATAGCCAGAGATCTGGCGAAACTGATCAAGAAGTGAAAACATTGGAAGTAAGGATGTAGACGGATTTGAAAGAAAAAGTAATAAGTCACCAGCATAAAAAGAAACTTTATGCTCAACACCCCTTCTCCAAATCCCGGTCAATTCAGGACAATTTCGAAATGCTATCACCAAAGGTTCTATAGCCAAATCAAAGAGAAAGGGACTTAAAGGGCATCCCTGACGGGTGCCGCATTTGAGGTTAAATAACTGGGATTTCTGAAAATTTGTCAAAACAGAGGCAGTAAGACACAGACACAGCAATTTGATCCAAGAGATAAAACTTTGACCAAAGTCAAATTTTTCTAAAACTGCAAAAAGGTAGTTCCACTCTATACGATCAAATGCTTTCTCCGCATCGAGGGAAATAACACATCCAGGAATCCCAGTCGGAAGTGAATATAAAATGTTAAATAAATGCCAAATGTTAAAAAAAGGAAGATGGTTTTTAATAAAACCAGTTTGATCATCAGAAATAATAGAGGGAATAACAGTTTCTAATCTATAAGCCAAAACTTTGGCCAAGATTTTAACATCAACATTAAGCAAAGAAATCGGCCTATACGAGGAACACTCTGTTGGGTCTTTACCCTTTTTTAATAAAAGAATAATAGATGCCTCATTAAAAGAGGGTGGCAATTTACCGTAATTAAACGAGTCAGATAATACTGAGAATAACTGAGGAGAAAGAAGTGAAGAGAATAATTTATAAAATTCTACGGGGAACCCATCAGGTCCAGGAGATTTCCCTGAAGACAATGCAGAAATTGCAAAAGATATTTCTTCTGATGATATAGGTGCATTAAGTTTGGCTTTAAAATCAGATGAAAGCGAAGGAATATTCAGATTATTTAAAAAATGACCAACAGAGATATTCTCATTCAGAGATCCAGAGGAATAAAGTCGAGAATAAAATTTTTTAAATGCATCATTGATTTCTAAGTGATCCGATGTAAAGTCTCCATTCTCCTTCCGGATCTTTGTAATATGTTGTTTGGCTTTGGAACGCCTCAGCTGATTGGCTAGAAATTTACCAGATTTGTCACCATGAATATAAAAGCGACTCTTACTTTCAAGAAGTTGGCATTCGACAGGTTGAGTAGACAGAAGATTAAATTTAGTTTGTTCTACACGCTTCTTGTATAATTCAGGATTCTTAGTTTGAGCATACAGTTGATCCAATTCTTTAATCTGATTAATGAGGTCTAATCGATCTGCACAGGACTTTCTATTAAGATTTGCTGTAGATTATTTGACCCCTCAAATATGCTTTCATGGCATCCCAGACAATCTGGGATGACATTTCAGATGATGTATTGGTGCTAAAATAAAAGGTTATCTGATCCTTAATAAATTTTAGAAAATCATCATCCGATAATAAAGTCGAGTCAAAACGCCTCTGAGGGAGACCAGGAAAATTTAAAGACAAAGTAATTGGGGCATGGTCAGAAATCAGTATACTCTGATAATCACAAGAATAGACAAATGGAATAAGTTGATTATCGAGTAAAAAGTAAAAAGTCAATTCTAGTAAAGGTATGGTGAACATGTGGAAAAAAAAGAATAATCTCTCTCAGTAGGATGAGGGAAACGCCATATATCAGAGATACCATAATTAGAGAGAAAAGAGTGAATAGCTAAGGCAGATTTAGTAGGTAGTCTAGTAACAGAGGACGATCGACCCAAATTAGGATCCAACCAACAATTGAAATCGCCACCCAGTATAAGAGAGTATGAGTTTAAATCTGGTAGTGAGGAGAAAAAACGTTCAAAAAATTAACATAATCAAAATTGGGAGCATACAGGTTTGCTAGTTCAACTTTAGTATTATATAATTTACCAGAAACAATAATAAAATGGCCATTCGTATCAGATAGCTTATTATGGAGTTCAAAAGGAATATTTGAATTAAAAAGGATGGAGACCCCCCCTAGCTTTGGCGGCAAAGGATGAATGAAAATGCTGACCCGCCCACTTTGACAAAAGCCGAGAATTATCAAATCTACGAATATGAGTTTCTTGAAGGAAAGCAATGTCATCTTTGAGTTGTTTATATGCGAGAAGACCTTCCTTCTTTTAACAGGATGATTCAATCCCTTTACATTCCAGCTCATAAATTTAAGTGTATTAATCATTATCAATTGTTAGTGCATAGATGGTAGCAGGCATATAAAAAATCAAGCAGTACAATAACAGTCTGGGAGCAAAAATGGAACCATAGATCCATAGAATCAAAACAGAGACATGTCCTGAACAACAAAGGAAAACAAAAGAAACAGTGAGTAGTGTTGGAACTGGAGAACCCACCCCACCCTCGCAACCCAAAACTAGATGACTACCTAAAAAAGCAGCTAGCTCTACCAAAAAAATTAACCCAAATATGACTGCCAGTTCTGTGTCGTTAACAAAAGTTCCATATAAATAATATAGCAAATAATAACTAATTTATGCACTAGAAAACGGAATTACAGATAGGAACAACTTCAACAGAAGTATAAAGCTTAATACAAAGAAAATCAGAAGAAAACTAAAACTAACCTATCCGCGAAAAATTATAAAAGATTATAAGAAAAAAAAGGAGGGAGAAAAGGGGGAAATTATAAATTCAAAGAGAGTACTTATCAACCATTTTAGAAGGTCAGGCCGGTTCTGAAGAAGACGAGGTGGCCAGAAGACTTCCAACAAACCCCTCAGCCTCTTTCATTGATTTAAACCACTTATAATCTCCAGTAGTAAGCATAATTCGAAGATCGGCTGGATTTCGGAGAGAGGGTCTGAATCCGCGATCAAAAAGCACTTTCATTACACCTTTAAACTCAGCATGCATCTTCAGAACCTGGGGGGCATAATCCTCCACAAAACGAATGACCGTATTTTGAAAAGCAGAAGTACCTCTGCGGCGTGCCTCCATAATCAAACGGTTTTTCACGTGGTATTGATGAAAGCATAAAATAACCAGCCGTGGGCGGGAACCCAGAGTTGCACGAGGAACCCTTTCAAGCTCAGGTGGAGTCGGAAGAAATTCTTTCCCGAAAATCTCACAGAGAAAATCAGAAAAAAATTCAACGGGAGAGCTCTTTTCGGTGGCCTCTGGCAAATCAAGAATTCGTAGATTGCAAAGTCTGCTCCGATTTTCAAGATCCACCATTTTGGAAAAAAGTTTACTGTTCTTCTCCTCTAGGTTGGAGCAGAGAGTTTCAAGATATTGAACATGGCGTTTTAAATCTTCAGAAGTTAAGTCAATGCGAGATAAATGTTCAGCTAGTTCATCCACTCTAGCATTAATCTGATCCAATTTGAAATTCAGCAGGTTGAAAGAAGTTCTAAATTCAGTTCTAAAATCCATTGAAGTATCTTGTCGATGTTGTTCCAAAACAGCGAGAATGTCAGCCGGCAAAGCCGTAGAAGTTTCCTTTTTCCCGGTTTTAGTACTTTTGGTAGCCATTATAAGATAGATGTGTTCGCAGGCAGGTAAAAGAGAACTAATGAAATACCTAACTAAGGTTTAAGAAGGGAGACATATAGTGCAAAGAAGAATAACGGAGCAAAAGTTCGGAGCGACTAACTAATCGCCATCTTACCGGAAGTCCCCCTACTTCCTCATCTAACCCATTCCTTCCCTGTCCAGTGGCAGAAATATCCTATCCTGTGGTCCTTCTGCACCAAGCCTTTGCAGTGGCTGCACCAAATTTGAGTGCGCCCATCAGCTTGTATTCCTGCAGCCTGCAATGGCAGCATTCCTCCATGGCCATCTAAAGCAGATACAGGTTGCGTACCCCTTATCTGAAAACTGCTGAAATAACATCACAAATGGAAATTTCCACAAGGCAAAGGTTCCCAGGTAATGCGCAGATCTCTGCGTACAACTGTCAATTCTGAGAAGTTACCTCACAGATGAAATGAACAGTTAATGAAAATAGAAAAACACTACATAAAGTGAAATTTATTGTGTATTGAAAGAGTGGATTCGTCAGCGTTGGAGTGAATATATATAGTATGCTGATCATGAAACAACGAAGGATCTATCACAACAAACTGAAAGTTGAAGGTAATTGTAAATATTCACCAGGCTAGTTGCAGAAAGGGCACGGCATTACATTTTTAAAGATTAAAAACATTTTAAAGATAAAGCATCTGCAAATCATGAAGCAACAGAGAAATTCATTGATGAGTTTGCTGATGAAAATCTAACACCAGAACAAGCCTACAATGCTGATTGTTTTTATACCTTACATAAAACCTAAAAAGGAGTAAAATACAAATACAGTGTACTGTAACCTTTAATCAGAACACAGGATTGTAGGTGGAGACTGAAAGCCTGCCATTGTTTGTTGTTCAAGAGCTGATTCAGGTATTCTCCCGTAGTTGCTGTGCTGCTTCTGTTACCCTACACACATTAACTTTCATTACATTAATGGTATGTAATCTTTACTAAATACATATGAGTGATGAACAAGTGTAATACAAAGACTACTTACAAATGTAAAGTTAATAAAGAAGAGCAATGCTGTGGTGTGCTGCAGTCTGTGGTACTCACCAGTGCAGTGGCGGCAGCCTGCTTCGACTCACGCGTAAGATGAGAGAGTAAATTTTCAACCTTCATTAGCTCTTCCAGGCTGATATAATCGGGGTCTTTACAGGAAGAATCAGAGGGACATACAGTTACACAAATAACCAAAATCAATTTATTTTAAATCTGCATAATTTTAATGTCATTGGAGGAAAGTATAGGTGGGATGTCAGAGGTAAATTTTTATGCAGATCCCTGAATAGTCTATGAACCCATGAACATTACCTCACTATTTCTGCTCTTTTTTCACTACTAATTTTTAATATACACATTTCTTATTGTAATTAATGGTGATATCTTATGTATTGTACTGTACTGCTGTCAAAACATGACAAACTTCATGACATATGTCAGTAATAGTAAACCTACTTCTGATTCAAGCACAGGAGGCAATGGTATGATCAGACTCTGGCATCCTACCCCTCAGAGCTGAAAGGCTAACCACTGGAGATGATTTCACCTTCAGCAAAGAGAAACTGTTCATCCCAAGATATAAATGCAGGTCTCCTTGCACTAATAGAACCTTAAGCTCATACAGAGATTAAAAAAACACTCACTGCTGTTGGAACTTCAAAGAAGAGAATCAGAGTAACTTGAACAGCAATGATGTTCCCAAGAAAGAATTTCAGTGATGACTTAAACATACAGTGCACCTTGACTGAAAATAGCCAAGTGTACATTGGTATGATGGGATGGTATAGCAGTAACCACCCTCAAAGCCAGTTTTTTCACCACTTCCTATCACTCCATCACCCAATACACAATTAAATACCCTATTGAATACCTGTCAAGTGGGGGTGGGGGTGCAAATAAGAAAGTTGATGTTGATCTAAGCTTAGCAAAGAGAAAGTAACTAGTATGTTACTACAACTAGTAACAGATACTAGTAATAGTATGCTCCACAGTATGCACCATGCTCCACATGGTGTCAATTTATTGATTCCACTCTTTCTTTCTACTTACAATCTCAAATATTTCTCACTGATTTGTCAGAAGTTTTGGTTTGTAAATCCACATTGACTTTGCAAAATGCTGTTGGTATTTTCTAAGCACACTTTCCCACTTCATTAATAACTGATCTAGTATTTTCCCTGCTGCTTGGTGTGGTTGTCTGCCTACTTCACTTTGCTCTCAAATTTTAACATTTCATATTTTTCTAACACAATTGCTTCTTTCAGAATAATCATCGTTTCTTTCCTCTATTCATTTCATTATTCATTCTCCTTCTCCTTCTTGCTCCTTTGTCCCTATTCCATAAGATACAGGAGCAGAATTGGGTCATTTGACCCATTGAGCCTGCTCCACCATTCTATCATGGCAGATTTATTATCCCTCTTAACTCCATTCTCCTGCCTTCTCCCATAACCTTTGACACCCTTACTAAACTGGAACATGTCAACCTCAACCTCATCTATTGAAAAGAGTACAGTCAACGTTTTGGGCCGAGACAGGAGAAAATAAAGTTGAGGAGTCAGCGTTAGAATGTGGGGGGAAGGGAGGGAGAAACACAAGGTGAGAGGTGAAAGTGGGATGGAAAGGGGCGAGGGGAACACTCATCTGCCTTTCCCTCTCTCACTTTACCTCTTTGCCTGACCATCATCTCCCTCAGGTGCTCCTCCCCCTTTTCTTTCTTCCATGGCCTTCTATTGGATTCCCCCTTCCCCAGCCTATCTCCCCAGCTCTTTCACCAATCAACTTCCCAGCTCTTTATTTCACCCCAGTTTCACCTGGTAGCAATGAGAAGAGAGCGAGAACACAGACAAAGGAATGGAGGGCTGGCTGATGGGGGTCCTCAATAGTGGCCATAAGATGGAGCTGACTAATTTTACAACTTGCAGTATCTTCTTTTGATCCTGCCAGTAGCCCCCACCACACAGAGATGTATCCTGTCAGAAGGATCTCCATGGTACATCTACAGAACCTCTTCAAATTCCTAATGAATTATAGCTGCTGTCTTGTCTTCTTTATAGCTGCATCGTTATGTTCGGACCAGGGTTAGTTTCTTAGAGATCTTGACACCCAGGAACTTAAAATTGCTCACTCTCTCCACTTCTGATCCCTCTGTGAGGATTGGTTTGTGTTCCCTTGTCTTACCCTTCCTGAAGTCCACAATCAGCTCTTTTGTCTTACTGACACTTAATGCAAGGTTTCTACTGCAACACCACTCAACAAGCTGGTATAGCTTGTCCCTGCACACCCTCTCATCTCCATCTGAGATGACCAGCAATTACCAGCAATGGTTGCAAATTGATAGATGGTATTTGAGCTATACTAGTCACACAGTCATGAGTACAGAGGGAGGAGATATTATCACCAATCCGCATAGACTGTGGTCTTCAATGATGAACAGTGCAGAATTGACACACAGAAGAGATTTCAAGGTAACAGGTTCAGCATGGGTAGAAACTCTTCTTTTAATTCCCACATCTGATGAATCAGTACTCCTTCACGCTGGATACCACTTAGAAGTTGTTCTGAGCAAGGCGAGGACACAGATGCATTGAGTGAGAAGACTTCAAAGATCATTACTGAGCAGTGCTTAGTGGGACAACAATGGGTTAAGCAGGCCAAATCCTTAAGGATAATTTTGTATACCTCTCTCAAGTCTACCCTCATTCTCCTATGCTCCAGGGCATTAAGTCCTAACTTATTCAGCCTTTTCATATAACTCAGGTCCTCAATTTGTGGCTTGTAAATTTTCCCTGTACTATTTCAATCTTATTGATATCTTTCCTGTAGGTAGGTGACCAGAAAGGCACAAAATATTTCAAATTAGGCCTCACTGTCTTATACAACTTCATAATAACATATCAACTCCTGTACTCAGCATTTTGATTTATGAAGGCCAATCTGGCAAAAGTTCTCTTTATGAGCCTCTCTACCTGTGACACCATTTTCACTGTGACACTGTATTCCCTGTTCTACGCAGTCCGCAGCGTACCACCATTCACTGAAATCCCCACCATCATAGAAGCCTGTCTTCACTCCAGTTCACTCCATGTGAAATAAAGTAAGAGCTGGATGCAGCAAAGCCCATGAGACCAGACAACATGCCAGCTGCATTACAGAACACCGTAAACACTGAAATTGAAACAGTTTCCATTGGCAACTTGTTCCACACTCTCACCATCCTGCATCCAGGTGTGCCTTTAGCCAAGGTGTTCCAGTACAGTTATACCATGAGGATCTACTGAACAATGTATCAGAATTTGGGTATGCTTTGTCTATTAAAGTAGGAAAAACTACATCTGACACATTACCACCCAATCTGTATGTTTTTGAACACTGAAACAAATTCATACAAACTTGATACTAAATTCTTACAGGCTTGACCAGGCTAAGTGCAGGGAAGATGTTATCCTTGACTGAGGATTTTGGAGCTAATTTGGGTAGGCAACGTTTCTCACACCAAAAATAATGGTTATCTGGTGGTAGAGGCAAATATAATAAGTGCTTAAAACAAATTTGGACATATACCATACTTGGATGTGAAAGCTAAAGAGGGATACAAGTCTAATGCGGGAAAATGGGATTAGCATAGATTGGCAAAACCGTTGGCACAAAACAGACAAAGGTCCATTCCTGAGCAGATTGATTCTAAGATTCTGTAGTTTTTTTCTCATTTAGCTGGATGAAAGTGATCTTCTTCCCTGGTTTATAGTGTTATCTGTCTGGTTTAACCACAGAATGACCTGCAATGGCATAGCTTCACACATATCTGACTCTGGTGTCCCCAGAAATCTATACTCAGGCTTATCCTGTCACTTATCTAGATATGATTGCTCTGGAGCATTAGCTAGCATCTCAAATTGGACACCCTTCTTGCTGACATTAACTCCAGATGAACAGGAATTTTCTCCAAACACACTCTCCATTGCCTAACCGCTGGTTCCATCGCTGGAATTAGATCCACATCGCTGATGTGGAATTAGATTGTCTGTGACCTTGGTACCATAGCTGACCTGAGGTAAGCCTCCAGCCACAGATCCATTTCATTCCTCAGACTGCTTTCTGTCTTCCCCTGTAGCATCTCTCTACCCTGACCTTGCCTCAGCTTATCACTGCTGAAATGTTATCCATGCCTTTATTTCCTCTCCTCTGTTTCTGTACTCTCCTGGCTAGCCTCCCATCTTCCAAATTAGACAAACTGCTCTCCAAACTTTAACTGGCATAATGACTTATTCATCTTTGCTTTCTGACACACACTGGCTCCATTTTAAAATCGTCATCCTTTTTTTCAAATACCTCTATGACCCAATGACTACATTAAGCAGCCAATGTCTGACAAACTGCGGCACCCTGATTAATCCTCTAGCACAGTCTTCTAGGCTTTTATTCCCAAGTGTTGGATTCCCAATATGCTCCTCCTGCCTCATTTCTCCTGTTTTAAGATCCCACGCAAAGCCTAACTCTTTCACCACGCTTATGTTCAGCTTTCCTAACAGATCCCTGTGACTTGGCATCAATATATGATTGGTAATACCCTTGATTAATGCCTTGTATTTCTGCTGCCTCCTAGATGTCTTGTTGCAGTTATACAATTTGACCAATTTATTTTGTTCAGCTTTTGCCTCTTATCTTACCCTGATAAATCTTTAAACAGGTGAAAGAAGTTTACTGAGCTCGAGTGTTTCTTTTTATATAAGTGTTCTGGCTCCTCCTTGCCCAATCTTGCTGGGCTCCAAGGTGGCTGTGAATCAGAGTGTCATGTGCAACATACAGCAATTCCTCCTGGAGCAAAAAATGCTGGGCACGGTTCTAATCTCAAACAAGGAAAATCTGCAGGTGCTGGAAATCTGAGCAACACACACAAAATGTTGGAGGAACTTAGCAGGCCAGGTAGCATCTATGGAAAAGAGTACAGTCGACATTTCAGGCCAAAACCCTTCAGCAGGACTGGACTGTTCTAGGGACACAGTTCTAGGAGCATTTCCCAACAAAATTTAGAAATTAGTCAGCAGATACTGGCACATCCTATACCCCTGCATTTTCCTCACAACAAACTTAGAACACAGAACATTATAGCACAGCACAGGCATTTCAGCCCATGATGTTATACCAACCTTTTAGGATCAATCCAACCCTTCTCTCCTACATAACCCTCCATTATTCTATCATCTGTGTACCTGTCTAAGAGTTTATTAAATATCCCTAATGTATCTGCCTCTACTCCCACCCCTGGCAGGACAGTTCACACATTCATCACTCTGTGCAAAAAAACTTACCTCTGACATCCCCTTGTACTTTCCTCCAATCACCTTAAAATTATACTCCAGTTAATCATTCCACTCCGGGAAAAGATCTCTGAATATTTACTTGATCTATAATATGCCTCTTATCATCTTGTACATGTCCATCAAGTCAGCTCTCATTCTTTTCACTCTAAAGAGAAAAGCCCTGGCTTGCTCAACCAATTCCTGCCCATTGAATAACACACAGAGAAAACTGAATATCAAGTGGTTCCTAAGGAATTTCACAAGCTAGCAACAGTCAGTATGGACACTTCAAAGAAGCTGCACACCTTTCTTCTTGCTCAGATGATACATGCAACATTTTAAAATCATTTCTCATCTTTTCAAGACGTATGTCACAACAACAGGACATTCCAAACCATTCAAGTAAATTTTATGATCGTTACTGTGATACATCATAAAGCACCCAATTTGAACACCTCAAAGCACCTCAAAGAGAACTGAGAAAACTATCATTATACATGTTTTAGGTATTCAATGAGGGGTATTAATCCTTCACGGCTACCAAACTGGCCGAGCAACAGTGGTAGTACAGCACATCTGTAGATCCTGAAAGGGAGCATGAATTTGGATAATGACTTCAAGTCTTAAGATTAACTCTAAAAAACTTCAGGGTGCTGTATCAGCCAGAGTGAGTTTGAGTATCCCAACAGGCACTGGGAAGAGAAGGAGAGAAATAGGAGGGGAGGGGGAAGAGGGAGGTAAGGGGTAAGAGGGGATAGAGGGTACGGGGTAGAGGAGGAATGGGGAGAGGGAGGAGAGGGGTAGAGAGGTTTTGGGTACAGAATAAGTAAATAATAATGTTTTGGAAACTGACATTTTGTGGAGGAGACTGCAAAGGCAGGAACTGATGATTGAAGTAACCAAGGAACGATGCTAGCAAGAATATTAGGAATCCTACGAAAAGTAGTGGATATGGCCCAGTTCATCATGTTTAAAGGCCTTCCCACCACTGAACACATCTACATGAAGTGCTGTCATGGGAAAGCAGCATCCAACATCAAGGACCCAGGCCACATTCCCTTCTCTCTGCCATCATCAGGAAGGTGGTACAGGAGCCTCAGGATCCACACTACCAGGTTCAGGAACAGTTATTACCCCTCAATCATCAGGCTCCTGAACCAGTGGGGATAACTTCACTTGCCCCATCATTGAAATATTCCCACAACCTGCAAATTCACTTTCAAAGACTCTCCATTGAATGTTGTCAATATTTATTATTTATTTATTATTATTACTTTTCTTTTATATTTGCACAATTTGTTGTCTTTTGCATATTTGCTGTTTGTCCATCCTGTTTGGTGCTTCCTTTCATTAATTCTGTTAAGAGTCTTGGATTTACTGCGTATGCTTGGAAGAAAATGAACCACAGGGTTGTACGTTGTGACATATATGTACTTTGATAATAATAAATTTATCTCACTTTTAGGCAGTTAGCAAAAGACAAATTTATATGCTTAAGAATAAAATTATAATTGTATGACTGGCTATAAAGATTTAAGCAATTCTGGAAGGTATGTGAGGAAATGTTTAAAAATCTGCTTTATGAGATAACAGTGACTCCAGAGATCAACCTGTCAGGAAGACCCAGAGTTAAAGACTTGGAGAAGAACTTGAAAAGACTGAGCCCTTGCCTGGCTCATCAAGAGTGAGTTATATCTGAATACAGGGAGTGAGTTTTGTAAAGAATTGTGTAAATATAAAGTTGAGTTTCAGGGTTCTCAAATGAAAGAGTTAAAGAACTGAACACCAGTGACTCATTGCGTTGTTTAATCTAATCACAATTATTGAAGTAGTATTGATACTAGGCAAAATGTGTTTTATCGTTGCTACATTTACATGGCAATAATGCCATAGGTGATCATTTGACCCTACTTGGTCAGGACAGTGCAGACATATACGAGCAGTCAGGCCTAGGATGAATGTCTACAGGATACCGTTTGTCCCATAGACATCTGAGCAATGACAGACACTTCACTTCTACCAGCCCACTGAAGAATAGCACTGTGTCTGCAGTTGACTCCCCGAAGCAGGACTGGGGTGCAGGAGGTGGTGCAGAGGTCCCAAAAACTGTGGTGGCCATGGAGCCGTGCAGGCAGTGGTAGTGGCTTGGATGCATTTTCACTAGTTTAGGTAATGGAATCCTGAAGATGGCAGTGGCAGGATTGTGTACTGAATTTGGTACTCATGCTGTCTACTGAGAGAGAGCATTTAAGAGAGGTTCACTACATTCTAGTCCAATAGCAGGTCAGGTTTAATGCAGTATTGCATAATCACAATGAATAAACATCCCTGTGTTGCCTTTTTGTTAATAGATAGAGCTGTTCTCAACTGCTGTAAAAAAAAGACTTGCATTTACATTGTGGTGCTGGTGGGGATGTGTTAGGGGCTGGAGACTGCTGCGGTAAGAACAGAAATCACAGGTTCCTTCATCAGCCAGCTCAGATCAACTGTAATTTCTTGTTTAAGTTTCCTGCCTGCTTTCATTAAGAGCTACTGTGCCCGACACTTGGCAGAAGCTTTTCTGCCGCACAAATGGCAGGGCCCATTCACTCATTACCAACACCAGGAACCAGGCCTTGTGTACAAACAAGAAACTTTTACTTGCAAGAATAAATCACTTCTTATTAGAGAAAGCAGTCTAAACCAGGCTTGATCCTAAGGCAAAGGACCTTCCTGTTCTCACTACCTTCTATGTCAGAAAACCATCCTTTCCGTGCCTTGTGGCGCATTGGGTGGCCACCTTGCTGTTCCTGTAGCATTTTTGACACTCAACCCAGCACGAATGGAAAGCGTGCAAGGATCTGGCCGGATTCAAAATTGGGACCACTTGCCTTGAAGTCTGGTGCAAGAATCACAGTCATACATAACAGAAACAGGTCCTTCAGCTCAATAGGTCCATATCCATCCAATCCAACCTACCCCCCCCCCCCCATTTGTTCATGTTTAGCCCATAATCTTCTAAACCTTTTCCTATTCATGTACCTACCTATCTAAATTGTTATTGTACCTGCCTCAGCTGCTTCCTCCGGCAGTTCATTCCACATACATACCACCATTAGTATAAAAAAAGCTGTTCCACAAGTTCCTGCTGATTCCTATCCTTGGGAAAAAGACTGAGGGCACTCACCCTCTCCAGGCACCTCATGATTCTTATGGACCTCTGTAAAATCATCTCTCAACCTCCCAGAAAAAAAACCCATACACAAGGTTCAAACAAACCCTGCTTGTAAAACTGACTAGACAATGTTCTACATTGTTTTAAATTGTTTATGCCCCACTTTTCATGAAAAAGATAGTGACATAAGGGTGACAAAAGATTTTTCTAGAGGCTATCATTCCAACCGAGTGTTGGCAGTCATTCATCAAGCAAAGTGCTTGATTATGGAAAGGCTGAATCAGATGCTGTCGAACTCAAAATGCAGAGGAGAGATGCTGTCAGAGTGAGCAACATGATCCAATTTGTACCTGAGATACTCTTCAGCTATGGAGAACACTTGGTGGAATGAAGGTAGTAGATCAGATGTCAATCAAGTGGGCTGTTCTGTGAGTGCTGCCAGAACTGTAAGTGGAGACCATTTCATCACAATACAACATAAGAATAGAAGCAGGACTATGCCATTCAGTCCCTCATGAATGCACTACCATTCTGTAAGATCATGGATGATGTTTTGCCTCAACAGCACTCCTCTTGCTAACCCCTTGTCTTATGATGATAGGTTGAGCAAGTTAGGAGGATGCGAAGTGACTTGATAGAGGTGTACAAGATGATAAGAGACACAGATCGAACAGATAGCCACAGACCTTTTTCCCAGGGTGGAAATGGCTAATACCAGGAGGCATAATGTTAAGCAGATTGGAGGAAAGAATAGGGGGGATGTCAGAGGTAAGATCTTTACACAGCAAGTGGTGAGTGTGTGGAACGCCATGCCAGGAGTGGTGGCATTGGCAGATAAATTCGGGGCATTTAAGAAATTCAGATAAGTTAAAAGGTCGGCCCATCATGGGCCAAGGTATCTGTACTATACTGTAATGTTCTATGTTCTATATAATCCTACAGCTCTTGATACCTTAATACATAAACATCTTGGTATTGAATATGCATAGCCATTGAGCCTCCACAGCTGCGTTGGGTGGTGAATGCTAATTCACTATTCTTTAGGTTAAGTAATCTCCTTTTATCTCTGTTCTCAATGGCTTACCCCTAACTCTAAGAGTGAAGCCCTGGTTCTAGAATCATCACGTAGAGATACCTCAACTTCATATCTACTCTGTTAATCACCATGACAATTTTCTACATTTCAATGAGATTGTCTCCCATTCTTCTAAACTCCAGACAGCGTCATCACAGTCTGCTTACTCTCCACTGATATGACCAAGCCACCATCACTAGAATTAATCTGGTGAATCTTTAATGAGAGTAAATCCTTAGATAACAAGAACATGGCTATAAATAATATTCCAGATGTGATCTCTCCTGAGCTTTATGTATCTGGTATTGAGATGTTCTGGTTTAGATATTTGAATCCTCTTGCAGTAAAGATTGACATATTGTTTTCCCCCCTAACAAAATGCTATCTTTCAGGGATTGATATGTTAGAAAAGCCGGTCCCTCGGAACAGCAGCTTTCAATCTCCCACTTTTCAAAACTTTATAGTTTTCCGACAAAGTGATTTTTTCCCCCGAAATTATATCCCAAGTACCAGTCCTGCCCATATTCCCCAGAAGCCTCTCAGTATCCATTTTGTAAGGTCACTTAGCTATGTTACATCTTACTCATTATTACTCTGATATAGCTGGTGAACAGTGTAAGCCCGAGCACAGATCCCCAATACACCTGATTGGTCACAGACTCTTAATCCACAAAAAAAAGACCCATTACTAACTCGTTTTATTATTACAAATTATTGCTAATTTGTTTTCAATGGATACCAATCCCACTTGTATTACCCCACTTGTGTGGCAAAGGTCTTTTGGAAGTCCAAAGGTATTGTGTCAACTGGTTTATTCTCGTCTATTCTGCTCATCACAACTAAATTAATAGGCTTGTCAGATGTGACTACCCTTTCATAAATTCATGTTGACCTTGCTTAATGTATTATTGTTGTTTTATAAATGCTCTGTAAACAATCTTTAATAATTGATTTCAACATTTTCCCTAGTCTTGATGTTGGGCTAGCTTCTGCTGGTCTCCATTTTCTCTCTTTTGTTTTTTAAAATCATAAGATAACATCTGCTTTTCTCCAAACTGTAGGAACTAATCCAAAATCAATGACATTTTGAAAGATGACAATCAGTGAATCCAATAAAAAAAATTCCTTCAAAACCTGAGGATTCAGATCATCAGGATTTGGGGATATAGCAACATTTAGTTCATTAACTTCTCCAGTGTTAATTTTTTTTTAACTAGTGCTAAATTCTTTCATCTTCCATTCACTCTAAACCTGCAGTGCTTCATCAATTCTATTACATTTTCTGTGATACAAAATAAACATTTAATTTCTCTGGTATTACTTTATTTCTCAATATAATTTCTCCTACGTCAGTCAATAAGGGACCTATAACATAATTAGTTTTTTTTGTGTTAACATATGCATTTGGTAAGCCTTTGTGTTTCTTTGCATGTTCTGACATTTTCCACAATCAGAGGTTCACTGTTCGACTTTGGCAACTTCATATAACTTTGATCTAATATAATCCTCTGATAACCATCGATGGACCACTTCTGCTGCCAATTGGTGCCTTGATGGTGATAGAAAGGAGTTTGGAAATTAACATCAATGAAAATGCAAAGAGTTTCCATATATCCTCTCTCAAACAGATAAACTAGAAATACCTACAGATTCTCCAGAAGGATATATGGAGTAGAACTTCTACTTTCTATGTTGTAACAAGTCTAGTACTTAATGTGCAAGAACTCATACTCACATGCTTGGAGTGAGAAGTGTTTCTTCACAGTCGGTGTTGCTCCCAGAGCAGAGAGCTCATTTTCTCCGAGAAGGTACTGTATTGATCGCAACTGAAAGCAAGGGTCAGCCAGGAGCACAGCTGTTCCTCGTTGGACCCTGGAAAGAAGCAAGAGATGAAACATTGTACAAGACCTTGAAGTGATAAAAGAAGGAACAGATATCAACTATATTAGACACATCACTCACCTTTCAAGCATTTCAGTTCAAACACATTAGCTGTCAAGTATGTAAAGGAAGCCAGCCAACAGAAGCATTTTAGCTCCTAAGTTGTCAGGGAGTATGTAATGGTCAGTATAGTGAGCTAAAATGTGAGGTAAAAATAGGATCAAAATCAATTAAATGTATTCCTGGAGGGAGAAGAGATATGAAAGTGCGATTGATGACTTGGGTTTACTGGGGCTAATGGCTTCTCAAGTATCATCTGTTTGTCATCAGCTCAAGGGAACAAGAGCCTTGTGCTGACAAGGTACTGTCGGATGCAGTGTAGAATTGTTATTTTTCCTATAATTTAACTTTGCTATGCATGCTTATATTTTTATGTAATCACCTATATAAGAACGTAAGAATATAAGAAATAGGAGCAGGAGTAGGCCATCTGGCCCATCGAGCCTGCCCTACTATTCAATAAGATCATGGCTGATCTGTCCATAAACTCAACTCCATACCTGCCTTTTCCCCATAACCCTTAATTCTCCTACTATGTAAAAACCTATCTAACTGTTTCTTAAATATATTTAGTGAGGAAGCCTCAACTGCCTCCCTGGGCAGAGAATTCCACAGATTTACCACTGTCTGGGAAAAAACAGGTGTGTGTGTGTGTGTGTGTGTGTGTGTGTGCGTGTGCGTGTGCGTGTGCGCGTGTGTGCGTGTGTGTGTGTGTGTGCGCGTGTGTGCGCGTGTGTGTGCGCACGTTGTCAATTTTTTAGTAATTATGGTACAGTTGCTTCTGTAGTTTTTTAGAAAGCTACTTGAATCTAGCTATTTTATAGATTAAGAGTAATCACTGGAATTTCTGTTATACGTATCTAGTCTGGTAGGAGAAGACCATGACTATTTTTAGTCTGGTCTTTTTTTTGTTCTCTCAATGCTTTTTCTTGTTCTTCTTTGCTCTTGTAACATTTAATAAAATGAACATAAGTAACAAGTTTTATGTTTCATTCTTGGCTTCTGAAGAATCTTTGGATCTCAAAAACATCAGGATCCAGCAGTATTCAGTAAAGACCAAATTGAGCAGCCATCCAGCACTGGTGTCATAAAACTACCCTGGTATTAGGAGCAAAAGTATTGTGATAGGTTCAATTTATATTTATATTAACGTTGGAAATTGTTGAAAGTCCTCCAGTGATTTACAAGTGTCACTGACTATACTTCACACCAGCAAAGAAGCAAATCCTTGGGAATGAGAATGCAATTTTGGCCATTCATTTGCACAAAATACAATAGGACACATATCACTGCTGACTTTTATGTGGTGAATACCGAATTTGAAGTTTAATGTCTATTCTTTCACTTAGGTTCATGACAGACAACCTCCTTATAACACTTAAATCATTAGAACACTCATCCAATGAAGTGGATGGTTACACACCAAATGGACATACTGTATGTCCAAGTTTACTGATAAATTGTCTCTGGCTCATGGCCTGGGATCTGGTTCTTTGTCCGATAATATAATCAGCATATTATTGTACCACTACTATACTATACTGTATAAATTAAACCTGCAACATTTTTGTGCAATCAACTGTATTTTTTTTCCATAGATGCTGCCTGCCCTGCTGAGTTCCTCCAGCATTTTGTGTGCATTGCTTGGATTTCCAGCATTTGCAGATTTTCTCATATATTTGTGTCAGAAGGCTTTGAGATCAGGGCTCTCTGAAACTTCAACAGTCTTGTAATTCAGATGAAGTGCTTGAGAGCAGAGGTGTCATCTTCTCACAGCTACCATCAGGCAGCCTGAAGTCCCACAGGTTCAAGAACAGCTACTTCCCTTCAACCACTCGGTTCTTGAACCAACTGGTACAGCCATCATCACTAGAGTTTAGCAACACTGTTTTGTGTGTTGATTACCTTAACACATGAAAAATGCCGGAGGAACTGAGCAGGTCAGACAGCATCTATGGGAAAGAATAAAAAGCTGAGACCTTTGGCCCAAAACACCGACACATTATTTCTTTCCATTGATGATGCCTGACCTGCAGAGTACCTGCAGCACTTCGTGTGTTACTCTGGATTTTCAGCATCTGCAGAATCTTTTGTGACTATGACCACTTTGATTACTTTGCACAAATGGACATTTTTTGTTTTATTTGTGCTCTTTACTGTAAAAATTGTATTTTGTTCTTCTTCTGGATGTTGCCTATATGATGCGCTGAGCCTGTGATAATGCTGCAAGTAAGACTTTCATTGCACCTGTGCGTACATGTACTTTTGCATTTGATAGTAAACTTAATCTTGACTTTGAGAAGAAAGCCTAGGTAATGTATGACTACTATAACACCACCTCCCTCCCCCCCCCCCCCCCCCCACACACACACCTCTCATAATGGTAGATTTAACTTTTCAGGTAACAGATGTCTGTGCCAATGAAGCACATGATACAAAGATTGTGCATGGAATTGAGGGAGACCATGACCTCTGGGCTCCTACTATGTGCTGTGCCGTAAATCCTGAAGGCCTAAGGCAGACTATGAAATGGATTGTTTCCAAAACTTCTTACCTACCACAACTTTTCTAAATACTATGCCCTGTGAAAATTTTGCATTAGTCCCTCTGTGATCTTAGGTGCTCCCACAAGACATAAATGAGCAAAGCCATCCAACTTTAGTCAACTGTTTAAGTTACTAAATACAGTACCTTAATACACCATGGTCAAACATAGCCACAAATGTCCATGAATTTATCTTCTAGTCAGTACGGACTTAAACTTTACAGTGAAAAAACATGCAGCATCTTTAATAAAGCAGTTGTGTAAAATCTGATTAATATACAAAATAACTGAAAATACCTATCGTTATGAGGTGGGAACAATAGAACACAGAGCTAGGTCATGCCTCAGGGTCTGCAATGACAATTCTCACAAATATATAAAAATATGAAAGCTTATTCTGGCAAAATTAACAAGTTTTTTTGAAGGAAAGAATGAGCCACAAGAAACAAGAGTTAAAATCAATGCAGCAGTTACCAGAATTAGAATAAAGGTTAAGTGCAATTGACTAACAACATAAGATATTGGAAAAGGAGTATGTCCCATCATTCATTAAAATCGTGGCTGATCCTCTATCCCAGTGCTGATTTCCCACACTGTCATTCTATTGACATCCAGAGATCTAGCCAACTAGTTTGAATGACTTAGCCAGCCCTCAGGGTTAAAGAGTTCCATAGTTTCATCATCTTCTATGGGAAGAAATAGCTTCTCATTTCATTCCTAAAATGCCTACCTTATTTCAGAGACTGCAAACCCCAACTTTAGACTCTCCAGTGAGGAGATCTATACTCTCTGCATCCATATTGCCAAGCCCCATGAGAATTGTTTATGCTTCAAAGAAATCTCCTCTCATGTTTCTAAACGACAGAGAAAATAGGCCTATTCTGCTAAATCTCATTTCAAAATGCAATTTCTCCAACCTTGGAATGGGCACAGTGAAACTGATACTGAGCAAACCTAAATTCTACCTCCTCCCATAGAGGCTGTCTGGCCTGCTGAGTTCTGCCAGCATTTTGTGTTTTTAAACCTAAATTCTATACTGTGTCCTTCAGCCACATTAAATCATTATTTTTATTCCTGTATTTACCTTCCTAACTACTTATTGTTTCTGCTTATTGGCTTTCAGTGATGTGTGTTCAATGATATCTTGCTTTTGACCCAATCCCTCACCATTTAAAAATTATTGCACCAAGTGGATAGCTTCATACTTTTTCACTGTATGTTGCATCCACTCACTCAGTTTGTCTATATCACCTAGAAAGTCAAAGTCAATTTATTATCCAAATATGTACACACTGTGGCCACTTTATTAAGTACCCCCTGTACTTGTTTTGATGTGTTGTGTGTTTAGAGATGACAGTCTGCACACCACTGTTGTAATGCATGGTTATTTGAGTTACTGTTGCCTTCCTGTCAACTTGAACCAGTCCTGCCATTAGACTGTTTAAACTCAAGATTAAACTCTAGAGACTAGTGTACATGAAAATCCCATGAAATCAGCAGTTTCTGAGATACTCAAATCACCCTGTTTAGCACCACCAATTATTCCACAGTCAAAGTCACTTAGATCACATTTCTTGCCCTTTCTGATGTTGGGTCTGATCAACAACTGAACCTCTTGACCATATTTGCATGCTTTTATGCATTGAGTTGCTGCCACACCATTGGCCGATTAGATATTTGTATTAGCAAATCAGTGTACTGAATATATATGTTACCATATACTCCCTTAAGATTGATTTTCATGCAGGAAGTTGAATTTAACAAAACTTATGAAGAACTGTACAAAACAACCTAATGTGCAAATAAATAAATAACACTGAGAACATGAGTTGTAGGGTCCTTGAAAATGAGTCTATAGGTTGTGGAATAAGTTCAGAGTTGAGGTGAGTGAAATTATCTCACACCCTACTCTCTGCTGACAGCCCCACTTGGCTTTGCACCATCAGCATTCTTGGAAATTTGATACTTGCTGCCTTGGCCAAAATGATGACATTGATCATGAAAAGCTCAGAGCTGAGCACTGATCCCTGTAGTATCATAATCATCTCCAATCAACTGAAGAACCATCCACTTATTCCCACTCTTTGATCTCTGTCCAATAATCAATTTTCTGTTACTGATAGCCAACCTCTTGATCAAAACCCTCTAAAAATCCAGAGATGAAATGGCACAATGATGTAACTAGTGCAAGAGTGCCTCACAGTGCAAGAGGCACATCTTCAATCCTAATCTCATGTTGCATGTTCTCCAGCGACTGTGTGCATTTGTTTTCCTTTGGGTGCTCCAGTTTCCCTACACAACCCAAAGATTCAAAGCCATATGGGTTGGGAGATTAACTGGCCACTGTAAATTGCTCCCAGTGTGTGGGTTAGAGGTAGAAATTGGGGACTGGGTGAATGTGGGGAGAATGCAGCAAAACTAGAAAAAGGTGAGTGCATGTGAATTATACTACTGATATCCAATCTCTTGCTTGGGTTGATTATAGTGTCACACAAAATACGATTTCTACAGCTTGGTAGTATTAAACTCTTCCATCAGAGCGCCCAGAGGAAACTCACATAATTATGGGGAGAATAAACACATTTTTTAAGGACAGCGGTGGGATTTGAACTCAAATTGGTAATTGCCAACACCGTAGCTACAGTATGAATCCACCCTCTAAAAGGGGTGGGGAAGGCGTGGGGTGACACCAATCACAACCAGGAGAAAATCTGTAGATGCTGATAATCCAAGTAACACACACAAAATGCTGGAGTAACTCAGCGGGACAGGAAGCATCTATGATAAAGAGAAAACAGTTGACATTTTGGGCTGAGACCCTTCATCAGGACTGGAAAAAAGATGAGAAGTCAGAGTAAGAAAGTGAGTAGGTGATGGTGAAATTGGGAGGGAGGAGGGGCTAAGCAACAAACTGGAAAGTTGATTGGTGAAAGAGACACACGGCTGGAGAAGGGGGAATCTGATAGGAGAGGTCAGAAGACCATGGAAGAAAGAAAAGGGGGAGGAGCACCAGAGGGAGGTGATGGACAGGTAAGGAAACAAGGCAAGAGAGGGAAACAGGAATGAAAAGTGATGAAGGTGGTGGGTGGGGGGGAGTGGCAATTACCATAAGTTAGAGAAATCGATGTTCATGCCATCAGCTTGGAGACTGCCCAGATGGAATACAAGGTGTTGCTCCTCCAACCTGAGTGTTGCCTCGTCACGACAGTAGAGGAGGCCATGGACTGACTTGTTAGAATGGAAATGAGAAATAGAATTGAAATGGGTAGCCACTGAGATATCCCGCTTTTTCTGGCAGACTTGGCAAAGCAAGCTCCTAATTTACGTCAGGTCTCTCCAATATACAGCAGACCACACCAAGAGCACCAGAGGAAGTAAATGACCTCAACAGAATCACAGATGAAGTGTCACCTCATCTGGAAGGACTGTTTGAGGCCCTGAATGGTAGTGAGGGAGAAGTTGTAGGGGCAGGTGTGGCACTTGTTCTACTTTCAAGGTTAAGTACCAGAAGGGAGATCAGTGGGGAGGGATGAATGGAGAAGGGTCGCATAGATAGCGATCCTTTGGAAAGTGGGAAGTTGGGGGGGGAGGAGAGAAAAATGTTGGAGATGACAGAAGTTGCAAAGAATTATGTGCTGAATGTGAAGCTAGTGGGGTGGTAGGTGAGGACAAGAGAAACTCTATCCCTGGTGGGGTGGCGGGAGGATGGGGTGAAGGCAGATGTGCATGAAATGGAAGAGATGCGGTTGACAACAGCATTGATGGTGGAGGAAGGAAAGCCCCTTTCTTTGAAGAAGGAGGACATCTTATTAGCTCTGGAATAAAAGTTTCATCCTGAGAGCAGATGTGGGGAGTCAGAAGAACTGAGAGAAGTGGATGGCATTTTTACAATTGACAGTGTTGGAAGAGGTGTAGTCCAGGAAGTTGTGAGAATCAGTGGGTTTATAAAAGATATCAGTAGATAAACAATCTCCAGAGAAGGAGACAGAGAGATCATGCAGGGGGAGGAAGGTGTCAGAAATGAACCAGGTAAATTTGAGGGCAGGGTGGAAGTTGGAGAAAAAGTGGGTGAAATTGACAAGCTCAGCATGGGTGCAGGAATCAGCACCAATGCAGTCACTGATGTAGCATAGGAGAAATTAGGGAGTGATATTGGTGTAGGCTTGGAACATAGACTGCTCCATATAGCAGATAAAAAGGCAGGCAAAGCTGGAACCCACGTGAGTGCCCATGGTTACACTTTTGGTTTGAAGGAAGTGGGAAGAGCCGAAGGAGAAATTATTGAGAGAGAGATCCAGTTCCGCCAGATGGAGGAGAGTGGTGATGGAGGGGAACAGATGGGGTCTGTTGTCCAGAAGAAACAAGAGAACTTTATGGCCCACCTGATGGGGGATGGACATCTATGGTGAAAATGAGATGAGCAGGACCAGGGAACATGAAGTCATTGAAAAGAGTGAGAGAGAGAGAGTGTGAGTGTGTGTGTGTGTGCGTGTGCATGTGCGTGTGCGTGTGTGTGTGGTGTCACAGATGCAGGTAGGAAGGGACTGAACCAGGAGGAATGACAATGGACAATGGGTCCTACTGAACAGGCAGGTTTGTGGATCTTGGGTTGGAGATAGAAACAGGAGGTGCGAGGTAAGGGAACTATGAGATTGGTGGCAGTGAATGGGAGATCCCCAGAGTTAATAAGTCAGTGATGGTGTGGGTGATAATGGCTTGGTGCTCCTTTGCGGAGTCCTGCTTGAGGGGTACAAGAAGGTGTCTGAGAGTTGTTGCCTGGCCTCAGCAAGGTAGAGGTCAGTCGACCACACTACTGCAGCACCCCTCTTTATCTATGGGTTTGATGGTGAGGTTAGGGTTAGTACTGAGAGTGGAGAGCACATAATGCTCTGCAACTTCTGCCATCTCCAATGGGATCCCACCACCAAGCACATCTTTCCCTCCTCCCCCCTACTTTCCACTTTGCTCAGGAATCGCTCCCTTCTCCATTCATCCCTCCCCACTAATCTCCCTCCTGGTACCTATCCTTGCAAGCAGAATAAGTGCCACACCTGCCCTTACACCTCTTCCCTCACTACCATTTAGGGCCCCAAACAGTCCTTCCAGGTGAAGCAACACATCACCTGTGAGTCTCCTTGGGCCATTTACTGTATTTGATGTTCCCGGTGTGGCCTGTATATTGGTAAGACCTGACATAGATTGTTAGATTACTTTGCCAAGCACCTAAACGATAAATGGGAGATCATTTTTGCCAGAAAAAGTAGGATCTCCTGGTAGCCACCCATTTCAATTCTACTTCCCATTCCCATTCTGACATGTTATTCCATGGCCTCCTCTGTTGCTGCAATGTGGCCACACTCAGGTTGGAGAAGCAATAATTTATATTCCGTCTGGGTAGCCTCCAATCTGATAGCATGAATTCTGATTTCTCTAACTTCTGGTAATTGCTGCCCTCCCCTTCATCATTCCTGTTTCTCTCTTACCTTATCTCCTTACCTGCCCATTGCCTCCCACTGGTGCCCATCCCCCTTCCCTTTCTTCCATTGTCTTCTACCCTCTCCTATCAGATTCCTCCTTCTCCAGTCCTTTATCTCTTTCACCAATCAACTTCCTAGCTCTTTACTTTACCCCACCTCCCCGAGTTTCACCTATCACCTACTTCTTCCTCCCATCCCCCACCTTCTTACTGATGTCTTATCTTTTCTCCCAATCTTGATGAAGGATCTTGGCCCAAAACATTAACTGTTTGCTTTTTTCCATAGATGCTGCCTGACCGCCTGAGTTCCTCCAGTATGTATGAGTAGAGTTTGATGGCTCTGGGTCTGAACTTGCTGGAGTTTCAAAGAATAAGGAGGGATCTCATTGAAACCTATGAGTACTGCACAGGCATGGAGCGAATGTTTCCTATAGTGGGGACCCTAGGACCAGAGGGTACAGACTCAGAATAGAGAGATGTCCATTTAGAACAAAGATGAGGAGAAATTTCTTTAGCCAGAGGGTAGTGAACCTGTGGAATTCGTTACCACAGATGGCTGCGGATGACAAGTCATTGGGTATATTTAAGCAGAGGTTGATAGGTTCTTAATTAGTCAGGGTGTCAAAGGTTACAGGGAGAAGGCAGAACAATGGGGTTGTGAGGAATAATAAATTAGCCACGAAGGAATGGCACAACCACACTGAGGATTCATAAATTCCATGGAACCAACAAGCTACTAATGCCAGTTAGACTGACTTCCCTGTTCACTGTGAAGAGGAAGGTGGGAAAAGCAATTCAATATTGTCTTCTCCCAGTTTAATAAAACATACCCCTTGCTCAGTCATTACCGAGCAGGCAGCAGCTCCAGAAACATGGCCATGTGTTGCACAGAGGGAACTGGAGCTGGAGTTGTTTTAAGATTAGAGGTAAGCTTTCACAGGTGCAAATGCTCATGGAGTTGGAATAGCATGTTTCAGCAAACTTAAACCTCAGTTCCAAATTCAAGAAGAGAGTTTTATAAGCTTTGATAAGACATGGTACACATTTATTATCGGTATAAAATCATTTCCTCTTATGAAATTGGTTGCACAAAGAACTCTGTCTTGATCTTTTATAAAGTAGATCATTATTTATTCAAGTAATATTGAAGTGAAATAAATATTGAATATTTATGCAAGTAATATTGAAGTTGAAGCGAGTACTCTGCATCAAGTGTAAAGCTACTCAGGGTTGTTTTCAGTACTTCCTTAACAATCGCTACATCAATTATTCAAAGATCTGTTCCACAAATATTCAGATTATGCTGTACATTCTGTTATATTAAAATACAGATGCAATTAGCCTGTACGTGACTTCCCACCATCAGGATTATGAACAAGAAGCAACTCATAAGTTTGATATTATACTATGGTAACAACAGAATTCTCAGGTAAAATATATTAAAGATGAATGCTTGTGTAAACTTTAAAGCTAGAAAGTTGACTTGTTATTAATTCTAGGTCAAAAAGTAGAACATAGAACATTACAGCATAGATGTTTTGCCGACTTTTTAACCTACTCTAAGATCCAACTAACCATTCCCTCCTACATAGCTCTTCACTTTTTCCTATCATCCATGTACTTAAGAGTTTCTTAAATACCCTTATGTATCTGTTTCTAGTACCCACTTCTCTGCGTAGAAAAATATACCTCTGAGATCCCACCCCTATACTTTCCTCTAATCACCTTAAAATTACACCCCCTGTTTCTACCATATATTATTATTAAGTATATTCAGGTCCAGGAGAGAAATGGGATAAAGTTGATACTTTTCCCTTGATTATAACACACAATGGTGTCTCAAGTGGACAAGTGGACAAGTTTTCATTTATTTGCAACCAACAGAAAGATATGCCAATAGAATTATGTCCAGTGAAGTACAGAATATAGCATTTCTTATAACCTGTGTTGTTTCCTAACAATACACTTATTAATCTGGCTCATTTACTGCTTGATAATCCTCAAATACATAAATAAATTAGCAATTTTATTTAATTAAATTTGTTCCTCAAAATATTAAGTTTGTGGAATGACATGGATAAAGATTTGAAGACAAAAGGGAAATGGTCCTATACACAAAGAGAGCACTCAACAAGCAGTCAGCTGGGAATAAATAAAATTCCATTTGTTCAACTCTTTCTCTCTATCCAATATATCTAAGAAGCTTATAATGAACTGTGGCTGCATAGCACTCAGTGTATTTTGTCAGTACTGTATTTATACCAATATGAAAATTGGTTTGCAGTTCAAGCACTAGAAGTTCACAGAACAGAGAGCATCTGCATTAGCACCTGAACATTCCAAACTAATGCCATAAGACCATTAACACATAGGAGCAGAATTAAGCCACTCAACCCATTGAGTTTGCTCTGCCATTGGCTGATTTTTTATTCTTCTCAACCCCTTTCTGCTGCCTTCTCCCAATAACCTTTGACACAGTACTAATCATGAACCTGTTAACCTTGCGCTTTAAATAAGCCCAATGACTTGGCCTCCACAGCTGTCTGTGGCAAGGAGTACCACAGATTCACCACTCTCTCTGGTTAAAGAAAATTCTCCTCTTCTCTGTTCTAAAGGGATGTCCTTGTATTCCAAGTCTGTGCCATCATATTCTAGACCCTCTCACAATAGAAAACATCCTTTACATGTCCACTCTACATAGGTCTTTTGATAGGGTTCAAAGAGATCTCTCTCATTCTTTTAAAGTCCAGCAAGACCAGGCCCAGAGCCATTAAACACACCTCATGTGCTGACCCTTTCATTCCCAGGATCATTCTCATGAACCTTCTCTGGACCGTCTCCAATGCCAGCACATCCTTTTTAAGATAGGGGGCTATAAACTGCTCACAGTACTCCAAATGCGATCTGACCAATGCCACATTACATCCTTGCTTTTATATTCTAGTCCTCTCAAAATGAATGCTAACATTGCATTGGCCTTCCTTACTACCAACTTAACCTACAAGTTAGCCTTTAGGGAAATGTGCACAAGGCTCTCAAGTCCATTTGCACCTCCAATTTCTGCATTTGAGAAAATAATCTATGCCTTTATTGCTTCTATAAAGGTGCATGACCATATACTTCCCTATACTATATTTCATCTGCTATTTCCTTGCACATTCTCTTAATCTGCCTGTCCTTCTTCAAAACTACCTACCCCTTCACCTATCTTTGTATCGTCCACAACCTGACCACAAAGCCATCAATTCTATCATCCAGTTCATTGATATATAATGTGGTCCCAACACCAACTCCTGCGGAACACCATTAATCACTAGGAATTAATCAGAAAAGGCCCCCTTTATTCCCACTCTTAGACTCCTGCCAATCAGCCAATACTCGTACCTTTCCAGTAATAACATGGATTCTTATCTTGTTAAGCAGCCTTAGACATGGCACCTTATCAAAGGCCTTCTTGAAATCCAAGTAGACAACATCCACTGACTCTGCTTTGTCAATCCTGCTTGTTATCTCCTGAAAGAATTCCAACAGATTTATTAGGCAAGATTTCTCATTAAAGAAATCATGCTGACTTCAGCCTATTTTATCATGTGCCTCCAATTACCCCGGGGGACCAATATCCTGGCAGGGAGGTTTGTTAAGGTTATTGGGGAGAGTTTAAACTAGGATTGCATGGGGGGTGGGAACCAGACTGAAGAGACGGAGATTGGCTCACAAATAGAGAAAACGTAGAGACAGTGCGGGAGGGAGGTTAGGCAGGTGATAGAGAAGGGATGCACTCATACCAATGGTTTGAGATGTGTCTATTATAATGCAAGGAGTATTATGAACAAAGCGGATGAGCTTAGAGCGTGGATCAGTACTTGGAGCTATGATGTTGTGGCCATTACAGAGACTTGGATGGCTCAGGAGCAGGAATGGTTACTTCGAGTGCCAGGCTTCAAATGTTTCAGAAAGTATAGTGAGAGAGGCAAAAGAGGTGAAGAGGCACTGTTGATCAGAGACAGTGTCACAGCTGCAGAAAAGGAGGGAGACATGGAGGGATTGTCTACGGAATCTCTGTGGGTGTAGGTTAGGAACAGGAAGGGGTCAATAATTCTACTGGGTGTTTTTTTATAGACCACCCAATAGCAACAGGGACATCGAGGAACAGATAGGGAGATAGATTCTGTTAGTGTAATAATAACAGGGTTGTCATTAAGGGAGATTTTAATTTCCCAAATATCAACTAGCATATCACTAGAGCGAGGGGTTTAGATGGGGTGGAGTTTGTTAGGTGTGTTCAGGAAGGTTTCCTGACACAATATATAGATAAGCTTACAAGAGGAGAGGCTGTACTTCATCTGGTATTGGGAAATGAATCTGGTCAGATGTCAGATCTCTCAGTGAAAGAACACTTTGGAGATAGTGATCACAATTCTCTCTCCTTTGACATAGCATTGGAGAGGATAGGAATAGACAAGTTAGGAAAGTGTTTAATAGGAGTAGAGTGGAAGTAAGAGGCTATCAGGCAGGAACTTGGACGCATAAATTAGGACACATGTTCTCAGAGAAATGTGAGGCGGAAATGTGGTAAATGTTCACGAGATATTTGCATGGAGTTCAAGAAGAAAAGAAAAGCTTACAAAAGGTAAGAGCTAGGTAATGATAGACATCTAGAAGATTATAAAGCTAGCAGGAAGGAGCTTAAGAATGAAATTAGGAGAGCCAGAAGGGACCATGAGAAGGCCGTGGTGGACAGGATTAAGGAAAACCTCCAAGGCATTCTTCAAATATGTGAAGAGCAAGAGGATAAGAAATGAAAGAATAGGACCAACTCAAGTGTAACAATGGAAAAGTGTGTATGGAACCGGAGGAGAGAGCAGAGGTTCTTAATGAATACATTGCTTCAGTATTCAGTATGGAAAAGGATCTTGGTGATTGTAGGGATGACTTACAGTGGGCTGAAAAAATTGAGTATGTAGATACTAAGAAAGAGGATGTGCTGGAGCTTTGAGAAAGCATCAAGTTGGATAAGTCACCAGGACTGGATGAGATGTAGCCCAGGCTACTTTGTGAGGTGAGGAAGGAAATTGATGCAACTCTAGTAATGATCTTTGCATCATCAATGGGGATGGGAGAAGTTCCAGAAGATTGGAGGGTTCTGGATGCTGTTCCGTCATTCAAGAAAAAGAGTAGAGATAGCCCAGGAAATTATAGACAAGTGAGTCATACTTCAGTGGCTGGTAAGTTGATGGAAATGATCCTGAGATGCAGGATTTATGAACATTTGGAGGGCATAATATGATTAGGAATAGTTGGTATGGCTTTGTGAAAGGCAGGTCGTGCCTTACAAGCCTGATTGAATTTTTTGAGGATGTGACTAAACACATTGATGAAGGTAGAGCAGTAGATGTAGTCTATATGAATTTCATCAGGGCATTTGGTAAGGTACCCCTTGCAAGGCTTATTGAGAAAGTAAGGAGATATGGGATTCAAGGGATATTGCTTTAAGGGCCCAGAACTGGCTTGCCCACAGAAGGCAAAAAGTCATTGTAGACGGGTCATATTCTGCATGGAGTTCGCTGACCAGTGGTGTGCATCAGGGATCTGTTCTGGGAACCCCCCCTCTTCATGATTTTTATAAATGACCTGGATGAGGAAGTGGAGGGATGGGTTTGTAAACTTGCTGATGACACAAAGGTTGGGGGTGTTGTGGATAGTGTGGAGTGCAGTCAGAGGTTACAGCAGGACATCAATAGGATGCAAAACTGGGCTGAGAAGTGGCAGATGGAGTTCAACCCAGCTAAGTATGAGGTGGTTCATTTTGGTAGATCAAATATGATCGCAGGATATAGTATTAATGGTAAGACTCTTGACAGTGTGGAGGATCAGAGGAATCTTGGGGTCTGAGTCCAGAGGACACTCAAAACTGACAATGTGGTTAAGAAGGCATATGGCACATTGGCCTTCTTCAACTGTGGAATTGAGGGGCAATGTTGCAGCTATATATTACCTTGGTCAGACCCCATTTGGAATACTGTGCTCAGTTCTGGTCACCTCACTACAGGAAGGATGTGAAAACCATAGAAAGGGTGCAGAAGAGATTTACAAGGATGTTGCCTGGATTGGGGAGCATGCCTTATGAGAATAGGTTGAGTGAACTCAGCCTTTTCTCCTTGGAGTGGTGGAGGATGAGAGGTGACCTGATAGAGGTGTATAAAATGATGACAGGCATTGATTGTGTGAATAGTCGAGAGGATTTTCCCCTGGGCTGAAATAG
The DNA here is from genome assembly GCF_030144855.1 of Hypanus sabinus. Taxonomy (NCBI): domain Eukaryota; kingdom Metazoa; phylum Chordata; class Chondrichthyes; order Myliobatiformes; family Dasyatidae; genus Hypanus; species Hypanus sabinus. The sequence continues at coordinate 61,460,324 of NC_082724.1, read as the reverse complement.
CTAACATGAGAGGGCATAGTTTTTACAATGCGTGGAAGTAGGTACAGAGGAGACGTCAGGGGTAAGTATTTTTATGCAGAGAGTGGTGAGTGCATGGAAGGGGCTGCCGGTGACAGTGGTGGAGGCAAATATGATAGGGTCTCTTAAGAGACTCCTGGATAGGTACATGGAGCTTAGGAAAATAGAGGGCTATGGGTAACCCTAGGTAATTTCTAAAGTAGGTACATGTTCAGCACAGCATTCTGGGCTGAAGGGCCTATATTGTGCTGTAGATTTTCTATGTTTCTAATTACAGTATATGTATATTGAATAGATTAAAAATTGTGTACAGACAGAAATAATATATGCTCAAAAAATGAGGTAGTGTTCTTGGGTTCAATGTCCATTTAGGAATCGGATGGCAGAGGGGAAGAAGCTGTTCCTGAAATGCTGAGTGAGAGCCTTCAGGCTTCACTACCTTTGACTTGATGGCAACAATGAGGAAAGGGCTGGGGCTCCTTAATAATGGACACTGCCTTTCTGAGAAACTGCTCCTTGAAGATGTCCTGGGTACTTTGTAGGCTAGTATCCAAGATAGAAATGTACGGAAGAAATGAGGGGATGTTCAAGGGGATATTTGCGTGGAGTTTTGCATAGGTACGTTCCAATGATACAGGGAAAGGATAGAACCGTGGTATACAAAGGCTGCTGTAAATCTAGTCAAGTAGATCTGGAAGATTATAAGGCTAACAGGAAGTAGCTTAAGAAAAAAATTAGTAAAGTCAGAAGGGGCCATGAGAAGGCCTTGACCTACAGGATTAAGGAAAATCCCAAGGCTTTCTACAAGTATGTGAAGAGCAAGAGGATAAGACGTGAGAGAACAGGACCAATCAAGGGTGACAGTGGAAAAGAGTGTCTGGAACCAGAGGAGATAGCAGAAGTACTTAATGAGTACTTTGCTTCAGTATTCACTAAGGGAAAGGATCGTGGCGATTGTAGGGATGACTTAGAGTGGGCTGAAAAGTTTGAGTTTGTAGATATTAAGAAAGAGGATATGCTGGAGATTTTGGAAAACATCAAGTTGGATAAGTCACTGGGACTGGATGAAATGTACCCCAGGCTACTGTGGGAGGCGAGGTAAGAGGTTGTTGAGCCTCTGGCAATGAACCTTGCATCATCAATGGGGACAGGAGAGGTTCCAGAGGATTGGAGGGTTGTGGATGTTGTTCCCCTATTCAAGAAAGGGAGCAGAGATATCCCAGGAAATTATAGACCTGTGAGTCTTACTTCAGTGGTTGGTAAGTTGATGGAGAAGATCCTGAGAGGCAGGATTTAAGAACATTTGGAGAGGCATAATATGATTAGGAATAGTTGGCATGGCTTTACGAAAGGCAGGTCGTGCCTTACAAGCCTGATTGAATTTTTTGAGGATGTGACTAAACATATTGATGAAGGTAGAGCAGTAGATGTACTGTATATGGATTTCAGCAAGGCGTTTGACAAGATACCCCATGCAAGGCTTATTGAGAAAGTAAGTAGGCATGGGATCCAAGGGGACATTACTTTGTGGATTGAGAACTGGCTTGCCCACAGAAGGCAAAGAGTGGTTGTAGACAGGTCATATTCTGCATGGAGGTCGGTCACCAGTGGTGTGCCTCGGGGATCTGTTCTGAGACCCTTACACTATGTGATCTTTATAAATGACCTGGATGATGAAGTGGAGGGATGGGTTAGTAAATTTGCTGATGACACAAAGGTTTGGGGTGTTGTGGATAGAGTGCAGGGTGGTCAGAGGTTACAGGTGGGACAATGATTGAATGCAAAACTGGGCTGAGAAGTGGCAGATGGAGTTCAATCCAGGTGAGGTGGTTCATTTTGATAGGTCAAATATGATGGCAAAATATAGTATTAATGGTAAAGACTCTTGGCAGTGTGGAGGATCAGAGGGATCTTGGGGTCCGAGTCTATAGGACACTCAAAGCTGCTGCACAGGTCGACTCTGTGGTTAAGAAGGCATATGGTGCATTGGCCTTCATCAATCATGGGATTGAGTTTAAGAGTCGAGAGGTAATGTTGCAGCTATATAGGAGCCTGATCAGACCCCACTTGGAGTACTCTGGTTGCCTCACTACAGGAAGGATGTGGAAACTATAGAAAGGGTGCAGAGGAGATCTAAGGGATGTTGCCTTGATTGGAGAGCATGTCTTATGAGAATAGGGTGAGTGTTCTCGGTCTTTTCTCCTTGGAGCGGGGGAGGATGAGAGGTGACCTGATAGAGATGTATAAGATGATGAGAGGCATTGATTGTGTGGATAGTCAGAGGCCTTTTCCCAGGGCTGAAATGGCTAGACAAGAGGGAGAGTGGAGTGAAGATACAGAGGGGATGTCAGGGGTAAGTTTTTTACACAGAGTGGTGCGTGCGTGGAATGGGCGGCCAGTGATGGTGGTTTAACCCACCAGAGTCCACTGTCAAGAAGGCCCACCAGCGCCTTTACTTCCTGAGAAAGCTGAAGAAATATGGCCTGTCACCTAAAACCCTCACTAATTTTTATAGGTGCACCGTAGAAAGCATTCTTCTAGGGTGCATCACAACCTGGTATAGAAGTTGTCCTGTCCAAGACCGGAAGAAGCTGCAGAAGATCATGAACCTAGTCCAGCACATCACATAAACTAATCTTCCATCCTTGGACTTACTTTACACCAGCCAACACACTTTTTGTCCCACTTCCCACTGGGAGAAGGTTCAGGAGCATGAAGATACGAACGGCCAGATTTGGGAACAGCTTCTTTCCAACTGTGATAAGACTGCTGAACAGATCCTGACCCGGATCTGGGCCATACCTTCCAAATATCCGGACCTGACTTGCACTACCATACTTTCCCTTTTCTATTTTCTAATTATGATTTATAATTTAAATTTTTATTATATTTACTTTGATTTGTACTTCAGGGAGTGCGAAGTGCAGAAACAAATATCACTGTGATGATTGTACGCTCTAGTATCAATTGTTTGGTGACAATAAAGTATTTGTATTTGGTGGAGGCAGATACAATAGAATCTTTTAAGAGACTCTTAGGCAAGTATGTGGAGCTTAGAAAAATAGAGGGCTATGGGTAACTCTAGGTAATTTCTAAGGTAAGGACAAGTTCGGCACAACTTTGTGGGTTGAAGGGCCTGTATTGTGCTGTAGGTTTTCTGTGTTTCTATGTTTCTAAAACCACATCTTTAACAATTGACTCCAACATCTTGTCAATCACTGAAGTCAGGCTAACCAGCCTATAATTTCCAGTCTTTTGCTTCCATAACTTGTTAAAGAGTGCAGTGCCAATTACAGTTCTGCAGGCCTCCGGAACCATTCCAGAATCTAATGCTTCTTTAAAAATAATTAATAATGCATCCACAAACTCTTCAGCTACCCCTTTGCCAAGTAATTAACTACTCACTCAACCTATCTATATCTTGCTTTATAGTTCCAAATATCCACAATGCACTATCTTTTGAATGTGTTGTTTTCACTTGACAGCTACTTGTCCATAAGAACAAATGTCATTTTAAGGTTGCACCTTACAATCACAGCTGGCCATGTGCCCCAATATATCCACAACAGCTCTCAGTTACTTCCATTCTCCTGCAGCCATCCAAGTTATCTTGCAAGAAAGCAAATAAATTATCTTTTGAAATGCCATATTGATTCTGAAGCCATCATTCTTACAGGCTGCAAATTCCACATTATTCCATATGGCTACAGTGTCTATAACTATTGTGGTCTTGTACATCTTCAAATCTATCAAATTTTCTCTCAACCTTCTTTATCTCAAGGAACACTATCCAAGCAAATTTAATCTAACTTTGGATCTAAAATCCCTCATCTCCAGTACTAATACATCATTCTATACCTTGAACCACACAGCAGGCAATATGTTAAACGTTAAAAATGTAACATTAAACCATGTCCATTTGCCCATTGCAGGGTTGTCTGGTGAACCAACAAAAAGAGGCTTGAACAGAAGCAATATCCAGCAGCAACTAAACCAAAGCATTATAGGGTCCATTGCTCTTTGAACCAGGAAGTGTCCTTCATACTAGGTCAGCTTTCAGACTAGAGATATAATACAACAGGTTCCTGTAAGCAGAAGTCTAGTCATTCAGAACCAATTAACTATGCAGAAACAGGCTGCTGGAGGTGATGTTCACAGTTGGGGTAATATGGTGAACTGCTGTATCTAATCCTTGCTGTACCTCTACTGGGATCTTTACAGGACAGAATGGTGGAAGCCTTATTCCACCTTCCATCATGACAACATCAGTCCTGATATGATTTGTTGTTCATTTATCAGCACTAAAAATTTCTCATGATGAACTAAGGGTTTTCCAGCTGTCCTGGTCATTTGGCAGTAAAACCCAAATTCACACTTGGGATCAATAAAGTATTATAACCTTCAGCATACAAGTGACTTTGAAAATGAAGCATTGTGGTCTCCACTGCACTTTGGACCAGAGAATTTCCTTCTTGTGAAGATGATTATACGCGTATCCTGTTCAAAGCTGAGGAGCTGAAGATGTACATTCCTGCATTGATTTTGTTTGACACGAACACTTGAAGTTTCTTCATAAAGTGGTGTATCCACCCAATCTCTTCTTCATATATGACCACCTCATACTTGGAAGGTTCCTCCACTTTAGTAACCACTATGGTAGAGTACATAGCAACACATACAAAATCTTTTCCATAGATGCTGCCTGACCTGCTGAGTTCCTCCAGCATTTTGTGGGTGTTGCTTGGATTTCCATCATCTGCAGATTTTCTCTTGTTTGTGAATGATAGAGTACCTCCCTGTTCTCTTCTTTTGGCTTGTGGCCTTAATTGGTCCCAATGTATTATAAAATATAACAAGGTGGCTCTGCCTCTGGTCATTCACAAAACTTCACTCTGTACCGTGGAGTTCACCAACAAGTTCCTGTTCAAGTTCATTATCATTCAACTGTATACATGTATATTGCCAAACAAAACAATATTCTTCCGGACCAAGGAACCCAAGACAGTACATATAACTCTCACACATCACAAAAAGTATTATTATCACAAATAAATTAATAACAAAATACATTCCAGCAGATTGACATTTAGCATAAGATGCATTTACAACACAAGTTTAAAAAGTAAACAGTATAACACTACTGGCACTTCAAAAGTGATGAGACCAGGGTGGTGATCAGTAGGCTGAAGGCCTGGGGGAAGGAGTAATTTCCCATCCTAACATTCCTTGACCTAATGCTACAGTACCTCCTGTGTGATGGTAGAAGTTCAAAGAGATTGTAGGAAGGGTGGGAGGGATCCTTGACAATGCTAAAGATCCTGCATATGAGCGCTCCTGATAAATATCTTGGGTGGGTGATGATCCTCTCGCCAGTTCTCACAATCTTTTATATTGTCTTGTGGTCAGATGTCTTGTAATTCCTGTATCAGACAGTCAGGGCACTCTCAATGGTGCTCCTCCAAAAGCTGGTTAGAATGTGGGTAGGGCAGGGGAGGGAAAGAGGAGCCCTGCTCTCCTCAATCTTCTCAGGAATTAGAGACACTGCTGTACTTTCTTGACTCAAGAGAAGGTGTTGATGGGCCAGGTAATATTGCCTGTTATGTGCACTCCCAGAAACTTGGTGCTCCTAACTCTCTCCACAAAGAAGTCGTTTATGTGCAGTGGGTAGCTAGTTTGCACCTTCCTAAAGTCCACAATCAGCTCTTTAACCTTATCCACATTGAGACTCAAGTTGTTGTGCTTGCACCATTCTACAAGCTACTCTACCTCCTCTCAGTACGCAGTCTCATCCTTGTTGTTGATTAGGCCAATGACAGTTGGGTCATCAATAAATTTAAAAGATTCGATTTGAGCTGAATCTAAGAGTAGTCAGCGTGATAGAGCTAGAGATGTTGCTGCCTACACAGACTGACTGTGGACTTTCTGTCAAGATATCCATGGTCCAGTTACAGAGAGATGTGCTGAGACTCTGAGGGTTCTCAGGGTTTATCGTACTAAATGCTAAGATGAAATCAAAAACTAGCATCCTAGCATATGAGACACCATTTTCCAGATGGGACAGGGCCGAGTGGAGGGCAGAGGCTGTGGCATTATCAGTGGACCGATAAGCGAACTGGAAAAGGCCTAATGTAGAAGTAAAATGGGATCTAATGCAGTCCATAACCAGCCACTCAAAGCACTGGTCAGTGCTACTAGATGGTAGTCTGGTGACTGAACAGCTGACTGAACTGAAGAGCAGTGGAATAATGGGTCAACAGCATAAATGTATATACTTGCAACACACACAAAATACTAGAGGAAGTCAGGAGGTCAGGCAGCATCTATGGAGGGAAATTAATAGTCCAAATGAAGGGTGTCAGCCTGAAACCTCAACTCTTTATTTTCCTCCACAGATGCTGTCTGACCTGCAGAGTTCCTCCAGCATTTTGTGCTACATCTGCAGAATCTCTTGTTTATACATATTGTTCCATCCACAAAAAGTGTAATTTACTGGTGGTGAACCATTTTAATTCTTATTCCCATTCCCTTTCCAACATGCCAGTCCATGACCTCCTCTTCTGCCATGATGAGGCCACTTTCAAGTTGGAGGAGCAATAACTCATGTTCTGATTAGATAGCCTCCAATCTGATAACATGAACATTGATTTCACCTTTCACTAATTTTATCCTCGCCCTTCTTCTATTCTCCCCTCTGGCCTCTTGACTCTTCTCCTCACCTGCCTTTCACCTCCCCTGGTGCCCCTCCTCCTTCCTTTTCTATCATGGTCCACTCTCCTCTCCTATCTGAATCCTTCTTCTCCAATCCTTTGCCTTTTTTACCTATCAACGTGCAGCTTCTTACTTCATTCCCCTCCCCACCCACCTGGCTTCATCTATCATCTTCTAGCTTGTCCTCCTTCCTCTCCCTTCACCTTCTTATTCTGGCATCTTCCAGTCCTGATGAATGGCCTCAACCCAAAACATTGACTGTTTATTCATTTATTCATATGCTGCATGACCTGATCTTCAGCATTTTGTGTGTTTCATTTCTCTGGATTTCCAGCATCTGCAGTCTCTTGTGTTTATTATACTGCAGTTTAGGCTGTTACGTACATACATACATTCTTGCTGCTGACAGAATCTCATAAAGTGTTTGTTCTGTGTTGTGAGTAAGAGTAGGATTTAGGATTTAGCATTTAGGATGGCGGTGAGGAGAAATTTCTTCACAGGAGGATGACCAAGCTTTGGAACTTTCTACTGCAAATGGTCATGGAGCTTTAGTTATTTAGTGCATTCAACTGATAAACCGAAGTATTAAGAAAATGGGGCTGTTCTGGAAAATAGAGATTGGGTTATAGGATAAGCCATCCTCTTGTTAAGTGGCAGAAAAGGCATGGGGAATTGAATGACCTACTCCTGAATGATTCAGCCTAGGTGCTCTACCACATACTGCGGTGCAGGCCAAGTCCATGGGTATATTTAAGGTGAAAGCTGATAAGCTTCTTGATTGGTCAGGGCATCAAAGGATATGGTGAGAAGGCAGGTGTATGGTGTTGAGTGGGATTGGGATCAGCCATGATGGAATGGTGTATCAAATTCAATGGGCTGAATGGCCTCATTTGTTCCTATGTCTTATGGTCTGATGGCTATAATGAGCATCCAGTGCTTTCGTTAAAGATTTGAATAACAACTCTTCTAACATTTGAATCTTGAAGTAAAGTCAAAACGTATTATCTTTGTACAGTTTCAGTTAATTATATCATTATATTTTTAATTTCCAAGATGAAGGACGATAAAACACAACCTTTGCTAACTGAATTTTGGGAAGTTTGCACTGCTGACAAATGTATGAGACCAGTGCTCAGCAGCACAGCATTCCAGTTGCCCAGGTGTAACCCAAATCTGCAAGAAATAAATTTATAACTGCATTTCTCAAAGTTCAAGGAGGCACAGATAAAACCTAATATTGCACACAGGCAATATCACATTTGCTACCAATACGTTCGAGTCTAGCTTTCAGGTACAACCCACATATTAGACAGTGTGGCAGGACTACACTGAATGGAGTGTGGAACATCGTGGAACATTAGAGATAGTAAGAGGCCAAATGGCTCTCAATGATCCCTTACGTCTTGACTCATCTGATCCTGACCTCAACTCCACTTCTTTGACAGATATGCATGATCCATTTGGACGTATAACTTAAAAATCTGCCAAGCTTGGTCTTGAATCAATGACACTTTCTCTGCAACTGTCTGTGTTAGAGAATTCCAAAGAGTTGTAGCTCTCTGAGAAAAGAAATTCCTCCATATCTCCATCTAAAATGGGCAAGCTCTTATTCAGAAACAATTTCCTTAAATGAGAAACACCCTCTCAGAATATCCACTTAAAATCAAAAGGCACCATTACATTATTCTAAGCTCCCAATCAGCTCAACCTCTTCTCCTCATCAGACACCCTTTTAATCCCAGGAATAAGCCCCAGTGAACTTTCTCTGAATTCCCTCCAATGCAAATATATCCCTAATAGACCCTTCCTTAAATAAGGATACCAAAACTGTCCACAGTACTCTGGCCATAATTCCACTGACATCCCATACAGCTGCAGCAAAACTTCCTACCTTCACTCGCCATGTCCTTTGCAATGAAAGCAATTATCCATTTGCCCATGCAATTACTTGTCATATCTTTGTGCTACTTTTGACTCTTCTTCCAAAGCAGCATTCTATAGATGCTCACCAATTAAATAGTGTTCTGCTTTTTATTCATCGTGCCAAAGTAGACAACGGTTACATAGAATAGGAACTAGTGTATCAAAAATATGCTGCCGTATAGGTTTTATTTGCCAATAGGATAAGGGATTTCTTTAGCCAGAGGGTAATGTATCTGTCACAGAATTCATTGCCACAGATGGCTGTGGATGCCAAGTCATTGCTTATATTTAAAGCAGAGGTTGATAAATTCTTCATCAGTCGGGGTGGTTGAGAGAGATAATAAATCAGCTATGATGGAATGACAGAGCAGAATCAATGGCCCAAAAGGCCTAATTCTACTCCTATGGCTTATGGTTTTAATACTATTATTCTTTCCTCCTCCACAACCTCCCCATCATTCATTTGATTTGGCTAACTTTTTAACATATTAGCACCTCCTGCTTATCATTCATTAATTGATGGGCTTGTGTATGATGCCATGTTTCTGTATATTAGAACAAAAATACTAGTTAAAGGTCAATTGTATATATTGCCCATAAATTAAATATATACACCCAGTTTATTCATTCACTATCAAATAAGGAGCAGCTAGCAGGCGTGACCAGCATTACTATCATCTGTAGATGAATAAGAAACACAACCTTGGAAATGAATCTCAGTTTATATGTGAGCAAATACAATATATTCTAGATATATCATCAAACTGGTAAACTATTGGCTCAAAGAAAGTCTATAATCAGATCAGGGCACTCTGATAAAAATGTAGCAGTGCAACATACACAAAGCCACCAGATGCCTGTTTTAAATCTACTGTTTGAGGAAAAGAAGATGTGCAATTATCTGGATGTGAAAGACAACATAGCATCTTAGGGCCATTCACAATGTTCACAATTCACCATGGAAATGAAGCATCATGACAGAGTAGTGGTTAATGAAAGGTCACGGTTCAATTCCCACTGTGTTTTGTATGGAGTTTGTATGTTCTCACATGACTGCGTGAGTTTCCTCCAGATGCTTCAGTCTCCTCTCACATTTCAAAGATCTGCGGATTAGGGTTAGTGAGTTGTGGGCATGCTACGTTGGTGCTTGAAGTGCAGCATGAAACACAATCCTTGCAGAGTTGATTTGATGCAAACAACACATTTTGCTGTGTGTTTTGATGTATGTGTAACAAAGAAAGCTACTCTCTCTTTATACATTAGATTTCAACAAATGTTTATATTTTGGTGTCTTTTATCTCCAGGCACAATGATTTACTCTTCCGTTTCCAATAATAATATACTCCATTCCCATAACACCTGCCTGTGCAACCACAGGAGTTACAAAAGCTATCCTTTGGACTGCTCCCTTCCCACCAGCCAGGTACCCACACACTCTTTTCCAGATGAAGCAACTATGCCTCTTCCAATTTAGCACACAGTATCTACTGTGCACAATATGGTCCAATTCATATTGGGTGATTAACCTCAGATTTGGTGACTGCCGTGTGCTATATTTTGGTTCATTCCTCAAGTGTGACTTCAAGCTTTCAATTCCCTGCCACTTTAAATCTCAGAATCAGGTTCAGCATCAGTGGCCTATGCTGTGAAATTTGTTGCTTTGCAGCAGCAGTACATTGCAAAACATAATAATAAAAAAAACTATAAGGTACAAAAGCATATATAAAAAATAAATTAAATAAGGAGTGCAAAAAGACAGGAAAAAATAATGAGGTAGTGTACATAGGTTCATTGCACATTCAGAAATCTGATGGCAGAAGCAATGAAGCGCTTCCTGAAACATTGAGTGTATGCCTTCAAGTTCAGTACATCCTTCATGATGATAGCAACGTGAAGAGAGCATGCCCTGGGTGATGGAGGTCCTCAATGATGGATTTCACCTTTTCAAGGCATCACCTTTAGAAGCAGTTCTTGATGCCGGGGAGGCTGGTGCCAATGATGGAGCCGGCTGAGTTTATTACTTTCAACAGCTTTTCCCAATCCTGGACAGATGGTGATGCAACCAGTTAGAATGCTCTCCAGAGTACATCTGTAGAAATTTTTAAGTGTTTTTGGTGACATACCAATTCTCCTCAAACTTCTAATGAAATGTAGCCACTGTCATGCCTTCTTTGTAATTGCATCATTATGTTGGGCCCAGGTTAGTTCAGGAAATTGAAACTGCTCACACTTTCCACTGCAAATCCTGCAATGAGGACTGGTATGCATTCTCTTGACTTCCCCTTCCTGAAGTCCACAATCAATTCCTTGATCTTACTGATGTTGAGTGCAAAGCTGTTGTTGCAATACCACTCAACCAGCTGATCTACCTTGTTCCTGAATGCCTCCTCATTACCATCAGAAATTTTGCCAACAATAGCTGTGTAATTGGCAAACTTATAGAAAGCATTTGAGTTGTGTTTTGTCACACAGTTATGGGTGTAGAAAGAGTAGAGCAGTGGACTAAGCACACATCCTTGAGGTGAACCAGTGTTCACTGTCAGTGAGGAGGGGTTGTCATTTCTGATACACATAGACTGTAGTTTCCTAGTGAGGAAGTATAGGGTTCAGTTGCAGATGGAGGTGCAAAGGCCCAGGATTTGGAGCTTGCTGATTAGAACAAAGGGTATGATTGTGTTGAATACAGAACTGTAATCAATAAACAGCAGCCTGAAGAAGGAATTACTTTTGTCCAGATGCTCTAATGCTGAGTGGAGAACCAGTGAGACTGCATCCGCTGTAGACACATTGCGGTGATAGAAAAACTGCAGTGGATCCAGCTCCTTGCTTAGCCGGGAGTTGATACTAGTCAAGACCAACCTCTCAAAGCCCTTCATCAATGCCCACTGGGCAAGAGTCATTGAGGCAGCTCACCCAGCTCTTCTTGGGCACTGGTATGATTGTTGCCCTTTTGAAACAGGTGGAAACCTCTGAGTGCAGCAATGAGAAACTGAAGATGTCCTTGAACACTCCTGCCAGTTGGTTGGCACAGGTTTTCAGAGCCCTACCAGGTACACCATCAGGGCCTGATGCCTTGCGACAGTTCACCCTCTTGAAAGATGTTCTGACGTTAGCCTCTGAGACAGAGATCACAAGGTCACCAGATGCTGCAAGGATTCGCATAGGTGTAGTTTTATTCTCCCTTTCAAAGTGTGGATAAAAAGTGTTGAGCTCATCTGGAAATGAAGCATCATGGCCATTTCACAATGTTAGGTTTCACTATGTAGGAAGTAATGGTCTGCAATGCCTGCCAAAGCTGACATGTATCTGAGTCACTCTCTAACCTCAATAGGAATTGTTTTATTGCTTTTAAAATAGCATTTCATAGGTCGTACTTAGATTTCTTGTATAGTCCTGGATCATTGGTCTTGAATACCACAGACCTAGCCCTCAGCAGACTATGAATATCCTTGTTTATCCACGGCTTTTGGCTTGGTATGTCTGGTATGTTCTCAAAGGCACACACTCATCAACATAGGTCTTCGTGAAGTCGGTGACAACTGTGGCATACTCAATCAGATTCAAAGATGAATCCCCAAATATTGCCCAGTCCTGTAAGTGCTCCTTTGCACCTCCCTTGACCATACCTTCTTCCTCCTCACCAGTGGTGTTGCGGTCTTTAGCCTCTGTCTATACATTGGGAATAGAAGTACAGCCAGGTGTGCGCACTTATCAAAGTATGGGCAAGGGATGGCACAGAGCATTCTTGATGATGGTACAACAGTGGTCAAGTGTATTGGCTCCCCTGGTTTCAGGAACTTCTTCAAGGTATGAAGGTGGAGCTTAGGAGATTTAATGGCGCCTAACGGCAACTCTTTTACTTGCATCTTCAGAAACAGCTCTATTTCCATCTTTAATATCTCTACTTTTCCCTTTCAGGATTCTTTTGAAGACCATGACCTGGAGTTACATGCTGACTACTGTTCTTTGCGGTAATGGGACCAGCTCAGGGGGTTCCACCACCGGCCATTGTTATTCAACTGGCCTAAGCTGCCGACTTGGATTCGGACGCCTAGGATCTCGGGGCTCTGGAGACGGGCGGATCGAGGGTCGGTGTCATGACAGGAGACCTGTGTTTCGCCGGGGGAGTCAGAATACCTGCAGTTCTGTGCCCAGTATTTTGGGCACAGAGCTCGAAAAAAGCAATGTGGCAGACTTTTAACATTGTAAGCTAGGAGTTGTTTGTTATGTCTCCTCGCTCACTGTGAAAATGGAGATGCCTCTTTCTCCCTTATTAGGGAGAGAGAGAACCTGTGGTATGTCGAATACCGTGTGAAAGGTGAAGTCTCTGGGGTAAATGCAAGTCTGTGTCTTTGCTATAGCTTTGCTCACACTTAAGCGCTCCATAACTGTGCCAATGCTTTTTTTTTGCCAGTGGTGGGGTGGGAGGGGTTGTTGCTCATTGCCATTTACGCGTGGCAGGGGGAAGCTTGGGGTTCTAACATTTAACTGACGTTCATTGTTTGGGGAACTCCTCTGTTTTCATGGATGGTTGCAAAGAAAAAGCATTTCAGGATGTATATTGTATACATTTCTCTGACATTAAATTGTACTTTTGAACCTTTGAAGTCTGGCTGACGTTGGCCTGAAGTGGAATGTACCACTATGAGAACAATGGAGAAAATTTCCCTTAGCAGATAAAATGGATGACATTTGACTGTTCAATGCTCCAGGTCGGGTTAGCTGGACTGAGGCAGAACTGCCACATCTGTGCACCATGATGAATTAATCATAAAGCATACCCATGTCCTCTGCCTTGAAGAGACTGAGCTGTCCTATATTTGTGGAGAATGGTGAAGCCATTCTGTGAAACCAAGCTGTGTCTGAAATGGCAGGGGATAGCCATGTTTCCATGAAGCAAAGTACAAAGCAGCCCGAGGTCTCGCTGGAGCAGCAATCTTGCTCCAGGATCTTCAATTCTATTTTCCAAAGATATACATTCGCCAACAGGATAGTCAGGTGTGGGCAGCGGGGGAGCGGTGTGTCTAAGATGTTTCAATCATACCTGTAAACCAACACGCTGTTCAAGCTTCCACTTTACTAAAGGGGAAATGCACTTGCAACCTGAGTCTGCAGGCCAGGATCCATCAATTTAAAGTATCAATAGACTTTAAAAATATCTTAAGAGATTTCAGCTGTAGTAATCCTAAACGGGAATACTTAATGATTCCCAGAGAGTCAACACTTATCAGCGCCATTTTAACCAGAAGATCAACAATTCTTTAACAATTCTCTTCCACTGTACCAAGAAACCTCAATGTTAACTCAAGGAACAGCAGCTCATCTTCTAAAGAGGCAAACTGCCTTTTGGAAGCAGCAATAAATTAAATCATTTCAAGTAATTAGCATTCTAAATATTTTATTTTGAATTTCCAACATTCATAGAACTTCTTCTTGCTAATTTAGTTTGGATTCTCCTCTTTACACCCTAAAAGGTTTACTCTGTGAATAGTGATGGCAGGAGGTATACAGGAGCATGACAGATCACCTACTGTATGCAACAACAACCTTGCACTCAACATCAGTAAGACCAAGGAATTGATCGTAGACATCAGGAAAGGGAAGTCAAAGGAACACGGACAGGTCCTCATTGAGTGATCAGCAGTGGAAAAGGTTGGCAGTTTCAAAGTCCTGAGTGTCAACAACTTTGAAGATCTATCCTGGGTCCAACATAATGATACAATTACAAAGTAAGCTCGGTGCAGCTATATTTCATTAGAAGTTTGAGAAGTCTTGGTATGTTGCCAAGGACACTCGCAAATTTCTACAGGTGCACCATGGAGAGCATTCTATCTGGTTGCATTACTGTCTGCTATGGAGGAGCCTCTGCACAGGATCAGAAAAAGCTGCAGAAAGTTGTAAATTTAGCCAGCTCCATCATGAGCACCAGCCTCCTCAGCATGAAGAACACCTTCAACAGAATGTGCCTCATCAACGAGGACCCCCATCATTCAGGACATGCTCATTGCTACCATGAAGGAGGAGGTACTAGAGCCTGAAGCCACACACTCAACACTTCGGGAACAGCTTCTTCTCCTCTGCCATCAGATTTTTTGAACAATGAACCCATGAACACTACATCAATATTTTATTTTGCAATCTTTTTGCACTACTTAAATTTAATTTTTTATATATATTTCTTATTGTAATTTATAGCCTTTTATTATTTTGTACTGCAATATGCTGCTGGCACAAAACAACAAATTTCATGAAATACAGTTTGTCAGGCTCTGTTGTATGGATACTAAATCAATGGCCCAAAACCCAAGCCCCACTCCAGAAAGCCAAGAACACAGATGATTATCAAAGATAGAACAGCAGTCCACTCCGGCTGGAGTACCGCAGCTAGAAAACAAAGTCAAATACAAGGAAATAAAAACACAAAATGCTGGCAGAACTCAGCAGGCCAGACAACATCTATGGGAGGAGGTAGTGACAACATTTCGGGCTGAAACCCTTCATCAGGAAGGTTTCTGATGAAGGGTTTCGGCCCGAAACATCGTCACTACTTCCTCCCATAGATGTTGTCTGGCCTGCTGAGTTCTGCCAGCATTTTGTGTTTTTATTTATTTCCAGCATCTGCAGATTCATTCGTGTTGCCTTCAAATACAAGGAGATTTCTTTTATTATTTAGATCAGGTTTAATGGCTGCAATTATGTACAACTTTGTAGCTACTGTTTTAATCAACACCCCATCTGTTGTTTTGAGGATCAGCCATTGCTTTTAAACAACCTGAAACTTGTATAGCATTTTAAATGACTTTTTTATAATATGTGTACAACTTAGAATGAAAATTGAAAAATTACATACTTTTGATTATATTTATTAATTGAAGGGTGTAATGAAAAACAGCACAACAAAGAAAACCTTTCAAGCTTCATGAACTTTTTCTGGTTGCATCCAATTCCAGCTGTGTGGCAACAAAGGCTTTGAGCACAGAAGCATTTCTGTTACTGCACAGCTATGCAGCTTAGAGGGAACAGTGGTTTTAAGATATTGATTTTTCATGTTTAAAAGCATTTACTGCATTTTAATAGTTTTAAAATCTCTCTAAGTTTTCAATAATAATTCTAGGTTTTATAGCTGCAAAGTATAGGCGTAGCTCTGCCAGAGGTCAAAGCATTGCGGGACAGACTTGGTCAATGTGCCACCAGACACCCGACTTTTACTGAGCCTACATTCTGCAATACTTTCAGTTAGCAAAGTACATGTGTGGAAGATGACAGACAGTGATCTCAGGCCAATAGTATTTGGCCTATTTTATTTAAAAGAAAATTTACAAATATATTGCCAGGACCTGAGGGCCTGAGTTACAGGGAAAGGTTGAATAAGTTAGGATTTCTTTCCCTGGAGCACAGGATAATGAAGTGAGATTTGATAGAGGTATACAAAATTATGAGGGGTATAGATAGGGTAAATGCCATCAGGTTTTTTCCATTGAGTTGTTTGAGACCAGAACCAGTGGTCATAGTTTAAGGTTCAAAGGTGAAATGCTTAAGGGAAACACAAGGGGGAATTTCTTTACTCTGAGGGTGGTGAGAGTGTGGAACAAGTTGCTGGTGGAAGTGGTGGATGCAAGTTTGATTTTAACATTTAAAAGAAGTTTTGATAACTACATGGGTGAGAGGGGTGTGGAGGGCAATGGTCCGGGTGCAGGTCGATGGGACTAGTTTGGCATGGATTAGATGGGCTGAAGACCCTCTAGGACTCCATGACTCAATACTGCTCAAACAAGCAAGAGAAAACAAACATTGATGAGATTCTATGGATGAATAATTACAACTTGCAACTCTAAAGCAAGTTACAATTATCTGAAGTCCGAGGGAATATAGCAAAAGCATAATCGAAATTTGAAACAAAACCAAAAGGGAACATTAGGGCACGCATCAAAGGCTTGATCAACATGATAGAACTTAAGGGGATGAGAAAAGTATAGAGGAAGATAGGTTTCAGAAGAGAAATTCATGGTTTCCAGTGTGCAAAACTAGGATTATCACCAACAGATTTGGAGCTGATGAAAGAGCTAGCATTAAGTGAGTGCAGAGAAAATTTTAGGAATGTAGTGGCACAAAGCATTCAAAGCAGAACATTGAATTTAAGGAAGGGGAATGGGAAGGGGAAGATCTGACTGAAATTTTACAGGTCTGGGTAAGGCCACAGCTGAGAGCACATGTACAGATTTACTCTCCCTTGCCTAGGAAATTCAGACCTCGTGATAGAAGGAGTGCAATAAAGCAGATTGATTCTTGAGATAGGTTGGTGCCCTTTGAGGAGAGAATAAGCAGACTGGGACAATACACCCTGGAGTTAAGAGAAATGAAATGGAATAGTGTGGAATATTTGGCTGACTGCCCAGTCTCTGAACTGCTTATTTAATACTATATGAAGAACTAAGAAAAACTGTGAATGATAAAAAAAATCACAATCCTTACCCTGCTGAACAATCACCAGTTTGATGTTAAAGAGAGAACCACAGTCTCAGGACTATCTCTGTGACTACAGCACAATACTTGAAATAACTAAGAATGATTTCAACATTTAAGAGAAGTTTGGATAAGTACATAGATGGGAGGGTAAAGCCCAGGTGCTTTTTGCAATGGAAATAGACAGAAAAATAGAACAGCATGGACTAGATGGGTCTGTTACTATATTGTAATGCTCTAACCCTTGAATTTTTAACAATTTGGAAATGCTGTTAATCCATCTGCCTTGAACTGTTTCTATTAAAGTTTGTGAAGCCCAATTTAGAGTATTCTATGCAATTCTGGTCATCTACTTGCATATCTTGCATTGAAAGAATACAAAGAAAATTTACATACAAGGGTGTTTTCTAGGGCTTAAGGACCTGAGTTATAGGGAAAGGTTCCCTAATTCTTGCTACTGCCATGGGGTGGAAGGTGCAGTAGTCTTTGGTCCAATGCCACAAGGTTCAGGAACTGTCATTGCTCTTCAACCATTGGGCTCCTGAACTGACATGGCTTCACTTGCTTCAGCGCTGAACGGATCCCACAGCCTGTGGACACACTTTCAGAAACTCTGGAGCTCATGTTCTCAGAATTAATTGTTTATTTTTTTCTTATTTGCATGATTTGTCCTTTTTTTTTACACATTTGAATGCTTGTTGGCCTTTGTTACTTGTGTTTCTTCATGGTCCTATTGCATTTCTTTATTTTCCTGTGGGTGTCTGCAAGAAAACGAATCTCGAGGTTGCATATGGTATAAGAGGAGTATATATAGGACAAATGCAAGCAGGCTTTTTCCACTATGGATGGGTGAGACTAGAACTAGATGCCACAGTGAAAGCTAAAATATTTAAGGAGAACCTAATGGGGAGCTTTTTCACTCAAAAGGTGGTGGGAGCATGCAATGAGTCACCAAGAGGAAGTGGATAAGTACATGGATGGGAGGACTATAGTCTAGGTTCAGGTCAATGAGAATAGGCAGAATAACAATTTGGCATGGACAAGATAGGCTGAAGTGCTGCTGTGCTCTATTAGTTCACAAAATCTTCAGACAGTTACATTCCTTTTTAAACATAGTTTTTTTTTGTCAGCTGAGTAACTGCAAGGAAAAATAACTGCCTTATTCAAAAACTTCTTAACCAGTTTCCTAAAAAATGCACATACCAGGTAGGAAAGAAAACACTGCATTAGTATGACATGTTTTTTTTCATGTCAGTATGGACTTTCATGAAATGCTTTTGAAATGCAACCAGTTGGTTACATTGGAAACAAGGCCGCCAGCTTGCACACAGCCAGGTACCACACATCCCAAGAAAAAAGTGATAATGACATGATAGCTGCTTTAGTGTTAATAGCTGAGGGATAGCAGGGAAAACTCCTGTTCCTCTGTGATCATTACATTCAAACGATTAAGACAGATGGGACCTTTGTCCCTTACCTCATCCAGAAGTCAATGCAGTACTGAAATGTCAGCCCAGATGCTGCATTCAAAGCTCTAGATAAGGACCTGAATCAACAACTGCCTGATTTGAAGCTGGACCGCTACAAATTACACCTGACAGTTTGTCAGTGTAATGTGGGGTGTGCATGCTTGCTTCCCCTAAAGAGTCATACAAACAAAAATAGCTAAGGATTATTGTTTGCTGCAGAAGTATTACTGAGGTTTAACCATAGTTTCCCAGTTGATTCAATAGAAGCAAACAAGTTCAGAGCAGAAGTAGGCTACTCAGCTCTTTATACCTGCTCTGCTATTCAAAGAAAAGTCTTGCCAGAGCTGACTATAATTTCAACTTGGTATTGCTTTCTGCCCATGTGACCCCGAATGCTAGATTCTACTTAAAAAGTATTCATTGTCTATATCTAGATTGGCAAAACATCTCAGGATCTTAAATGTTTCAATGTTCTACACTTCACTGAATATAGGTTCAACATTGTAACATTTCCTCATAATTTACTCCATCCACTCAACATTAATTTAATAAATCTTCTCTGAACTCCAAAGTAAAGTTTAGAAATAACTACGAGTTCAAGGTGTTAGTGAAGGCGCACTGGAATATCGCACAGTTTCAGTCCCCTTGCCTAAGAAAGGATATATTGGCTTTGGAAGCAGTCCAAAGGATACTCACCAGATTAATTACAGGGAAAAGAAGAAAGGTTAAACAAATTTGGTCTGCGTTCTTTTGAGCTTGAATGAATGGGGGAGGGGTGATCTTATGGTCCTGAGGGACCTTGAGTGGGTAAATGCTAAGATGTTTAGTTAGGAGAATCTCAAAGGGAGATAGATTCTGGATTAGAAGCCATTCAGTTAAAACCAGAATGCAGAGAAGTCATTTCCTTTTGGAGGTACTGAATCTCTGTAATTCTCTAACCAACAGAATGATGGAGGATAAATTAGTAGAAATGTTTAAAGCAAAAGTAGATTAATATTTTAATGACCAGGGAACTAGCACAGAAGAGGAATTGAAGCCTGTACAGATGAGCCTAAATTATACTGATTAGTGAGACAGGATTGAGGGCCTAGTGACGTCCTCCTGCTCAATTTTATTGTGCTTTTGTGCTTATAATATTTGATATATAACTAACAACATGAAGTTTTGTGCTTTTTGTCTTAGATTTTCTTTTTTCCAGTCTAAAGGAGCATTACCTGAATCATGGGAATCTCATGAGCTATATTTTTGATGGCAGGACAAAATCCACCTGAAGTCAGGGACCTGCCAGCCCACAGCTCCAAACATTTGCTCATTCTTACTGCCCTGGTGATTGCAATCCTCTTGAGCTCTTCTTTCTTTCAAAGACCTAATCTACACCATTTCTGGGATGTTATTTGTAACACTGATGTGGTATTTCTGTTTAATTCAACTGCCATCTTCTTGTATTCTGTTACTAAGTCTCCAAACTCACCTTAAATATAATCAGCACTTTCTTCAACCTGATAAGAACATAAAAACAAGCCACCCTATGAACCAGTGAAGATTCAACAGTATCTGTCTATCTTGGTGGAACATGGTCTCAGTAGGTCCTGGGTAAAAGAACATTTGCTTCTCAAGTATTGCCTCCTGCTCCATCTTCAACAGATATTATTCCATGGCTTAGAACTTCCCCATTAAGGATGAAATAATGCCCAGGATTTCAGCTCTTTTGCAGGGCATCCCATAGCATATAACAAGCAAAAAGTTAGTTTTGAAAATTTCCAGTGCAGCAGATGTGGCAATTGATTTGTGCACAGTTAATATTATACTCAAAGCTTTAATGTGGGACATAAATCTAGAAACTTTTAATTCAGAGGCGAGAATGCTCTCAACACTATTGTTAATAAAACTAAGCCATAAAAATTGTCATGTTGGCAGCACCTCTCTTTAAAAGTAAAAGTTTCTGAAGGGTTCTTAGGCCTGTTGTAACAGCAATAAAAGCCTTTTCAAGCTTGAATATAGTAATGGGGCTGGCATTCCTTAACAACTTAAAATCAAACGGTCTTTGCTTTGTTTTCTGTGCCTTGGAGAGCAGAGTCCAACTTCCAAGTTTCTATCCTCACTAACACCTCAGTTCTACTCCATTACAATTAGTTGTTAACCTCCTACTCAGATTCTAATCCCCTGCTTCTTCTTTCCAAATGTTTCCCATCATTATCCAGTTTCATTTCCTCATTTAATTCCAATCTTTATTCTTTGAAATCATTCCCAACTCCCTCGATACAATTGGCACATTTTTTTCAAACATCTGTTATGCATCTCTGTTAAATTTTCTCCTTCCCTATAAAATTCCAAAATGTGCTGTGCTTACCCCTACTACACTTTCTTTCTGAGGTCCAGCTTCCATCCTATCCACAACACTGCAAGTTTGTCAAAACCTCACCATTGTTTAGCCGGAAGGTGGTGAATCTGTGGAATTCATTACCACAGATAGCAGTGGAAACCAAATCACTGGGAGAAGGCTGGAGCATGGAGTTAAGGGAGATAATAAATCAAATATGATGGATTGGTGGAGCAGACTTGACAGGTCAAATGGCCTAATTCTGCTCCTATGTCTTATGCTCTTCATCTTATACACCCAAAGCCCCAATGCTAATGGTTGAGAAATGTCCTAAATAAATGCATTTATAAAGGCTGCATAATGGTCTGACAAACGGAAGTAATCTGCTTTTAGTTAAAGGTAAATTGTGAGTATCTACACTTTGAAAGGTTTGTTGAGTTTAACACGACTGATACCATGCAGGCAGACTTTCAAAAGACTTTGACAAACAACCCCAATCAACTGTCTGGCATGAGTGAAATTATGGGATTAAAGAGAAATAAGCTGCATGAATTATAAAAAGGGCCAAGGGATAGAAAGCAAATAGTAGCAGTGAACAACGCATTTTACACAAAGAAATGCAAGTTTCTTACCTTGTATTTATATATGTATCCAGTACAAAATTACTATTATCTCCAGTTGTTTACTTGGATGGAGTAATGAGGGTATATTTGTTTAAGAAAACCCCAAAAATGAGAGGAAGAACTGGTGGAAAGCACTGACATGTGCCAGATGACATTTAATACAAGTGGTATGTTTTGGCAGAATCAATGAGAAGCAGCAATGGAGGAGGAGAAATAAAGATCTGGAACACAAGCACACAAACCTTTGAAAGAATAGGTGAGGAGGTTGTTAAGAGTATCAACAAGTTTATAAAACAGAAAGTCTGAGATTCAGACACTAAGGATGTTATGTGGGTTTTATGAGGGCAACAAGCTGTTGGCAAACGGTTATTTTTCTCCTCACCACAATAATGTGTGGTCAGAGGAGGGACAGCCTTGGTCTCCATAACAAACTTTTGGTTCAGGAGCCTAAATAACTGTTCCTGAACCTGGTGGAGTCCGACTAAGGCTCCAGAACCTTATTCCGAATGGCAACAGCAAGCAGAGAACATGGCCAGATGGTGACAGGCCTGGATGATGGATGCTGTTTTCATGCGACAGTACTCTATATAAATGAGTTCAATGGTGCAAGGGTTTTGCTGGTGTTAGACTGGGCTACGTCCATCACTTTCTGTAGACTTCTGTATTCCTGGGCATTGGTGTTTCCAGGCTGCTGGTGAACTGGACCAGAGAGAGCAAGTGGGGTGGACGTTGTGTCAAGGGCAATGTTGAGGAGGTTTGGTTGGGAGCTGAAGAAAATTGTTTCTAACTTCTCATGGTAAAGTTAGATGAATTTTTCAGTCATCCAGCCCTTAACTTCAGATACACAATTTTGCTTTTGGATCTTCTCCGTACTAGCTACCAAGCCATGAGAAACAGTTGCATGTGTGAAAGCAAATCTGAATGCTGTATTTGATCTTGACAGGGAAGCCATCTTTCCCGTCAAACTAACAAGAAGCTGAGTGGAAAGGTGTGGAGACCTGACATAACAGTGTCAGAACTTAAACGTTGTTCAGTAATTTATTTGGTTAATTTACTGTGTTATAAGTTAGAATTTAAGAACATAATAAATTAAGAACCAAGAGACCGTGTTCTATTCAGGCTGACCTCCTTTGCCAAAGTGCTGATACAAGACCATATCCCGTCCTAGATCTGGGATACCACATTGGAAAGTACAATCAGTTACGGTAAGAAGTCACACTAAAATATTTGACTGCAGTGTATGATGATACACCTAGATCTATCACTAAACATCAATAAATTGCAGATGCCGGAAATCTTCATCAGCATGGACCAGTTGGGCATAAGGGCCTGTTTCCAAGATGCATGACTCTCTGAAATAAAAATGGAAAATTCTAGAAACACTCTGGAGGTTTTGCAGCATCTCTAGGAGCTACACTAGTTCTGATGAAGGGTCTCAGCCCAAAACATCAACTGTTTACTCTTTTCCATTGATGTTTCCCGGCCTGCTGAGTTCCTCCAGCATTTCGTGTGTGTTGCTTGGATTTCCAGAATCTGCAGATTTTCTCATCTTTGATCTATCACTGTTTAACAAGGTGGTACTCTAGTGTGGGTACTGATATGAGCATAATGCTGCACGAGCCCAAAACCTGCTAGCTTGCCCAATGTTGGTGCCAAGAAGAAACATTAAAGTTAATATCAGATAAAAGAAAAGGGCTGTAGATATTGCTAAAAGAAGCCGAGGAGTGGAATTATTTCAGAATTCAATAAAGAAAGTCAAAAGCATAATTAAGGAGAATAGGCAGAATATGGGAGCAAACTAGCCATAAACAGAAACAGAAACAAAGAGTAAAAGTTTTTTATAGATATTTAAAAAGAGTAAGTTAATCTGGGTCGCTAGTAGAATGAGACAAGAGATAATATATTGGGAAACAAGTAAGTAGCAAGGAAATTAAACAAATATTTTGTCTCCAACTTCGTGGAAGATATAAAAAACATTCAGGAAATAGAGGAAAATATGTGAAGAGTGAATAAGGAGTTCATAGTGAGAAATCCTAGTTCATTTGCATCCTCGAGGAGAATGATGATGAGTGGCTCTCATGAGCATATGCTCATATGCTCTTTTGAGCATATGCTCAAAATCTCTTAATCTTCTCAAAATTAAATTCTGTTGTAGATTATTAATAAGCAGGTGTCTAAATACTCAATGCAATACCACTGACAGAATCTTGTTGCTCTGTTTGCTTGAATTATTCATATAGGAGGCTATTTGGCCCATCAGATAAGCAGCTGACGGAGGGATCTGAATCCCCCACTTAATTTCCCTGTAACCTATTCTCCCCAAATTGTGAAACTCCACACAGATTCGACCAGTATGTGTTAGGGCAACTGACTTTATTCAATTAACCTACAATCAGCAGATTTTGTTTTGCAGGAGAAAGTAATCACAGACAGAATGTGCAAACTGAGCGCAGACGTTAAGATTAAACACAGGTTGCTTGGAGCTATGAGGCAACAGCTATACCAGCTGAATCACTATTAAAAAAAAAGTTAACTTAGTTATAACCCTTCCAGTTTTTCAGGACTCAGCAATGTATTATTGAGCTATTTGGACCACAAGATCCCTAGTGTAATCTGCACTCTCATTTCGGGCTCAGCTCCAATTGCATTCTTTAGAATTGCCTCTCCTAGTTCAAGTGCTGGACCATGCAAATAATGGGCATTATAGCTAGAAGCCTGGAGATGAATATCCTGCTTGTACTGGGCTCACATGTGGCTGCAGTATGACAAGTTGAAGGGTACCTATATAACTGTGCACCAATAATAGCTTCTCCACAAATGATGCAAAGGTAAAAAAAAGAGCAGAAAAACTATTATCCTGTCTGTCCTTGCTGATGCCCCATTACATTCCTCTGAATGTCACTTGGAATGTATTATGTAGTGAGCAGACGTAACATTGGCAGCAGAGGTTACTGCTGGTTTCATATTACGGGATACATTTCACTGATACAGTACAGAACTCAGCAGTTGCTAGAGAGAATAACACAACTACAATGATACTTATAAGCCATTAAGATGGTAGGTAAATATATTTTCTCTTTCTCCAGGAGAGGATCCATTTTGTATTGATTGGTAGTCAATCTAAATTACTCAACTAAACAACTCAATTCAATACGTAGGGACAGGCTCCTCATTATGTAATAACGTATTGCAAAGCTATGACTAGGGAATAAGCTTTTACATACATTAGGAACTTTCCTAATCCAATCCCACAGATAACTTCAGTAGTCAGACTGAAATAAAGTAGCATTGGAAATGAACAAGGCAAGTCAAAAAGCAAATTGTTAATTGTTAAGTGGTGAAAGATGCAAAAGCCCCTTCTCATTAGGTGCCGATTACCTGCAGTGTTTGCACTGTGCAATTCCATTTGGGTTTCACATAATTGGATCAAGGGACATTTGTGCCCATACAGGTTATCCAAATGTTTCATGTTAGCTCTTGGAGGGCAGCTTAAGTGTTTCTGAACTCCACCTTGTAACAACTATGACGAGAATTTTCCATTTTCTTGGCATTTCTATAAATAGAGGAGTGTTGTATGCTGGCAGACCTGCCCATGAGTGCCATGTGTTACTTAATAAGCTGAATTCCCCAATGCAAAGAGGGCTCTCCAAATGCTTCACAGTCAATTAAGTTTTATTTTCAGGTACAGTTTCTGCTGCAAGGAGAAATCTCGGAACCAACATGTTTGTAACAAAATCCTAAGAACAAAGTGATAATGATTTGATAATCCTGATAATGATTTTCCTGAGGGATACAGCTTTGACTGGCAAGAACTTCAAAATATTGCCACAGGAACATTTTATACAAACAAGCAGACTGGGCCTTATCTTGCCACTCACTTCAAAGACAGAAGTTTTAAGTAAGAGAACACACCAGCAGCCTGCAACAAGCAGATCAAAGTCATTGCTGCAGCAGATGCCAATTTGCTGCAGTGGAATCCTGACTTGCTGAAACAACAGTTTTCCAGGGAAAAACAATAAATTCTGATGCAGAGGAACCAGATATGTCTCCTGGTGCTCTGGAGACAGCAGTGTCTAAACTTTTCATATCGCTGTGATCATTCTATCACCGGGGCAGATGTACATGCTGTGTAATAAGCAGAAATGCAACATATTACCAACCAGTAGAAGGACAGAAGGAGCTAATGCATTTATACTCCAGTGTGATGAATCAGGAAGAAAGGGACTGGGATTTGAGCCCACAATATGAGCCCAATAGTACATTTGAAGCAATGTATTCCAGAGTGAGTGAACCAGAACTCAACAATGGTACTCCTCTCTGTTTCATTTGGGACCTGGATCAAGGACAGCATCAACAGATATCTGAGGATTGTCTGCTCTGTCTGGGAGTTCTGCACAGCACAATCAGATGGTCACCCATTCAGTAAGAAGCACCGAGCACTGGATCTCACACCTAATGTTGTTTACAAGTCTTAATGGCAACACATCGTGGAAAAGTATGCAAACTCCACAATCATCGTCATGAAATAGGAAGCATGTTTCTACTTCTCTTGTTATGGTGCCTTCACAATGACTTTCTTTCATTCAGGAGTTAGTCTCAATCCTTTTTTGTCCTTGAACCTTTATACATTCCTATTCCTTTTAAATCCCAGGGTATGATAGCAGCTTTAGGCTGCCTTTGACTTTACATTGCTGAGAAAAATGGGTGCTGTTTGCAGCTCACTCCCACCGACTAGTGGTGCACAGTGGTTGTGCACCACTGCATTGAGACCTATTTAAAACATTGCCCCAACTACTGGCCACCAATCAGTATCAAGCCTCACTCTCAGCGAGCCTCCTATCCACGCCAGTTTAAATTGAGAGAGATCAATTATATACAGGCTGTGGGATCGCACAGAGCTTCATAGTCGTCATGAGCCAAAGCAGAAAGTTATGAATTGCTGCCGAGGGATGATGTGTCGAGGTTTAAAGATCCGTCCAGAGGGAAACAAGTGACTGAAGCAAAAGCATCAAGGGATAAGAGACTTCATCATTTATTTTGCGCTTGCTACCTGCATGTTCTGTGCAACTTCATTTGCCTAGAGACTACAGAGAAGGGAATTTAACACTTGATGACACTGTATATGTGCAGATGTGCTCCCGAGTCAGCAGCAGTCGCAACTCTGCCAAGATGAAAGACGGATATTAACTGGTATGAAGAAAATTATCAGCTGTAAGTACTTTCATTAAAAGGCAATGCAGGAAAATGTCCTGTGTGAATTGATATTATGCCATCACATTAATATAGCCACAGTCTGTGTAGTTAGACATGCAGCAACCGAACTCTAAAAACCAGCAGCCCCGCAATATGCGGATCCCTGTGTAGTTCGCGGTCCATTGTTCAATGCCGAACCTGATGTGAAATGAAAGAGTATGATTAACTCCTGGTAAACTTCGTCACAGCTCTCAAGAGTGGACCACTAAAGTTACACCATGAGTAGCCCCGGATTGGTGATTCTGGCTCTGTGGTGGCTAATAGCAGAGTTGTTATCGGATTCAATCTCCAAAGGAGTAGAAGCCAGCCTCCATGCTTGTCCTGGGGCATGCATTTGTGCCTCGGACCTACTGAGCTGTGTTAGTCGGAGTCTGTCCATGCTACCTCCTGGACTCCCCAACACTGCAACTAGCTTGGACCTAAGTCACAACAGCTTCCATCAGCTGCAGGACAGATGGCTGGCTCAGCTACCTCGTTTGCACACGCTCCGAGTTGGGAACAACCACATCAGTCACATTGCAGTAGGGGCCTTCCGTAATGCCTCCCGGCTTACCCACCTGGACCTGTCCTCCAACAGGCTGCACTCAGTGGAGAAACACTTCTTCCAGGAACTGACCAATCTGCAAGAGCTGCTGCTTTACAACAACAAGATACAGCGGGTGGACAGCGACGCCTTGCCTGCCCTCAGCAACGTGCAGAAGGTGTACCTTAGCTGGAACCAGCTGACCGATTTTCCTTTCAGTGCAATGCTGGACAACAGCCTGCCTCAGCTGAAAATAATGGACATCTCCTCCAACAAGCTCTCTTCCATTCCCATTGATGAGGTGATTGCATTGCCTCAGACTATTAAGAATGGACTCTACCTTCACAACAACCCTTTCACATGTGACTGTACTCTATACAGCATGTTCTTGCACTGGGAGAAAAGCGGATTTAACTCTGTTCAGGACTTCCGGGAGGAGCACACCTGCCTGGTCCTTAGGCGGCCCGCAGCCTCACTGCGCTTCCTGAAGCACCGCAAAATGTTTGAGAACTGTACCTTTGTTGGCAAAGAAGTGATCAGCATGGGAGATGCCAACTTCGTGGGGGAGGTGGGGAAGCCAGTGTTGATCACCTGCGAGACCAGCTTGCGGGGTAAGCAGACAACTTACCTGTGGATTTCACCAAACAAAGAACTTATCACAAACAACTTCAACCAGATGATCAAACTCCACTCCAACGGGAGTCTGGAGATCCGCAAGGCCCGTAAAGAGGACTCTGGTATCTACACATGCATAGCAACCAACAAGTGGCTGATGCGCAATGACACCCATGAGGTCAATGTCACTGTGCACCATGGAAAGCACAATAGCGAAGGCTTCAACACAGGGCTCACCACTCTCCTAGGGTGTGTAGTGAGCCTCGTCTTGGTGCTCATATATTTATTTCTGACTCCATGCCATTGCCGCTGCAGGCCACCGCAGAATCCCACCCCGCCAAACGAGTGCAGTGCCCACTCCTCGATACTAAGTGCCACCCCGCCCTGCAATGATGAAGCTGGCCGCAAAGCTGGCGGAAAGCATGTGGTGTTCTTAGAGCCCATAAAGGACTGCCAGAACGGCAAGATACGGCTTGCTATCAGTGAGGATTTCCCAGACATCAAAAACCCAAAAATCCTCCAACTGAAATCAGACTCAGACTCCATCAGTTCAGTCTTTTCAGACACTCCCATTATGCCCTAGGTTCTTGCAAGGATAGAAAGGTTTTCCATGCACTGCTGAGTAACCCAATCTACTCACTGAGCATTGCTGGTGTGAGTCAAGTACCCAAGTGATGTTGTGCACCAGCACTCGATATCATACACCAAAATGCACTTCAATAAGTTTACGAGTAGTTCTGCACAGGTCATTTAACAGTGTCGGGAAATGTAGGTAATGGTATTGTGCAAATTACAGCTCTTTGCGCTCCTCACAGGGTTGGAGTGGATCTCACCGCTCATCCTGGTGCCTTGTCTTCGGCAGAAGTCTCCCTCCAGCCAGTGACGGGAACAACAACAGGAAAGATATGGGATAAGGGAAGTCAGACACTGACCAGAACTTTTTAACTGATGCTAAATTAAGGAACTATATCAAATATATTGTCCTAATTGCATACATAGAGTATTTAACAAAGCATTGTATTATATCATGTATTCCATGTCCTCTGCAATGATGTAATCCTTAATAGGGCCTGATTTATAATAAATAATATGATTCGTTTCTACCCCTGTATATCTCATAGATCAGATGAATGGAAAGAGATTAACAAAGGATGCATGTTATTGGTGCTGCTGTTACAAAATATGGAGGCGATCTTAGCTTCATTTTAGCCTATCTTTAGAAAGGGAAAAGTTTAGAAAGAGCTGCAAAATTGATTTGTTATAATTTTCTATCAACTCTTCTATCTCTTTTTTTTTTGCTGAACAGCTTGATGGAACTTATTGGAAGGGAAGAGGTCACCTCAGGCATCAGGTGTTCTCAAAACATGTTGTAAACTACCCACAGAAAGGTAGAAAAAAAAGTGGACATGGAAAATAGGGAAAGAAATAAACACAGGGTTTTCTGTTTTTAAAGACAGCAATATTATTAATAGTACTTGAAGGAAACACATCAGAACTTTGATACTGGTTTACAAGCAGACTGCTGCATCACTATTTTCCAATATAATCTGATTTTAACTCTCGAAATATCATGTAACTGTAAGACAGCAACATGTTACATTGCACAGATGTGATGATCAGATTATAATGATATAGAATGATTATTATTAGTCCAGATACTAAAAATCTTCTGGATATCAGAAACAGAATCAGGTTTATTATCACTGACACATGTTGTGAAATTTGTTGTTTTGCTATATATAAGTAGTGTAAAAAGGGAGCAAAAATAGTGAGGCAGTGCTCATGAATTCATTGTCTATTCAGAAATTTGATGGTGGAGGGGAATTGAATTGAATTGACTTTATTTCTTACATCCTTCAAATACACGAGGAGTAAAAATCTTTACGTTACATCTCCGTCTAAATGTGCAATCATAGTAATTTATAATAATTTATAAGAAATAGGACAATCAATTTAACATAGAAATATACTCAAATCAGTGTGAGTTAATGAGTCTGATGGCCTGGTGGAAGAAGCTGTCCAGGAGACTATTCCTGGCTTTTATACTGTGGTACCATTTCCCAGATGGTAGGAGTTGGAACAGATTGTTTTGGGGTGACTCGGGTCCCCAATGATCCTGTGCGCTCTTTTTACACACCTGTCTTTGTAAATGCCCTGAATCATGGGAAGTTCACAACTACAGCGTCCGCACTACTCTGCAGAGTCCTGCGATTAAGGGAGGTACAGTTCCCATACCAGGCAGTGATGCAGCCAGTCAGGATGCTCTCAATTGTACCCTGTAGGAAGTTTTTAGGATTTGGGGGCCCATGCCAAACTTCAACTGTCTATGGTGAAAGAGGCGCTGTTGTGCCTTTTTCACCACACAGCTGGTGTGTACAGACCACGTGATGTGGATGCTGAGGAACTTCAAGCTGTTTATCCTCTCAATCCCTGACATCAGATCCACTGATGTCAACAGGAGTTAGCCTGTCTCCATTCCTCCTGTAATCCACAACCAGCTCCTTTGTTTTTGCGATATTGAGGGAGAGGTTGTTTTCTTGACACCACTGTGTTGGAGAGATGACTTCTTCGCTGTAGGCTACCTTGTTATTGTTTGAGAGAACACCAATCAATATAGTATTGTCCTAAATGGTAGAAACTTCCTAAATGCTATAGTGTGTCTCTTTAGGTTTCTGTACCTCCTCTCTAATTGTAGTAATGAGAAGGAGGTATGTCCTAAGTGGTGTGGGTCCTTACTGATAGATGCTACCTTTTGGAGCCACTGTCTTTTGAAGATGTCCTTGATGGTGGGGAGGCTAGGGCCCATGATGGAGCTGGCTGAGTCTACAACCCTTTGCAGCTTTTTCCAATCCTGTGCAGTGGCGTTACAGGAAAGGTACTGACATGGATAGCAGTATGGCTGACAGGCAGGAGGCAGTGTGTGAGAATAAAAGGGGCCTTTCTGGTTGGCAGCCGATGACTGGTGGTGTTCCTCAGGGACCACTGTTTTTCATATTGTTTGTCAATGATTTAGATAATGGAACTGATGGCTTTGTGACAAAGCTTGCGGATGATACGAAGATAGGTGGAGGGTTAGGTAGTGCTGAGGAAGCAAAACAATTGCAGCGGGTCAAACAACTTGGAAGAATGGGCAAAAAAGTAGCAGATGGAATATAGTTTTGGGAAATGTATGATAATGCATTTTGGTAAAAAGAATAATAGCGCGGACTATTATCTAAATGGGGAGAAGGTTCAAACATCAGGGACACAGAGGGACTTAGGAGTCCTCATGCAAGTCTCCCAGAAGGTTATTTTGCAGGTTGAGTCTGTGGTAAAGAAGGCAAAAGCAATGTTGGCATTTATTTCAAGGGAAAAAGAACATAAAAGCAAGGAGATAATGTTGAGACTTTATAAGACACTAGTCAGGCTGCACTTGGAGTATTGTCAACAGTTTTGGGCCCCATATCTCAGAAAGGATGTGTTGTCATTGGAGAGAGTCTAGAGGAGGTTCACGAGGATGATCCCAGTAATGAATCTGTGGAATGCTCTGTCACAGGCTGTGGTGGAGGCCAAGTCCGTGCATATATTTAAGGTGGAAGTTGATCGTTTCCTGATCTGTCAGGACAACAAAGGATATGGTGAGAAGGCAGGTGTATGGGGTTGAGTGAGATTCAGGATCAGCCATGATGGAACGGAGGAGCAGACTTGATGGGCTGAATGGCCTAATTCTGCTCCTATGTTTTATGGTCCAATGGCCCCTCCATACCAGATGGTGATGCAACTAGTTAGAATTCTACAGTTATTGTTTTAGGATCAGTTACCCGTGTCTGAGAGGGAAGTCAAGGTTCTGGTTTGAAGATGGGAGCTCTGACCGTGCACCATGCCTTCAGTACTGGAATCTTAACTAGAATCTCTGTATTCAAATCTTTGAAATGTGACAAACCATTACTTTTTCCACTGGTGCACCTCAGGGGTGTGTGCTTAGCCCACTGCTCTACCTATGACTGTATGGCTAAGCAGAGCTCAAATACCATCTATAAATTTGCTGATGACACACCCATTGTTGGTAGAATCTCAGATGGAGACAAGAGGGTGTACAGGAGTGAGATATGCCAACTAGTGGAATGGTGCCACAGCAATAACCTTGCACTCAAAATCAGTAAGACAAAAGAGCTGAATATGGACTTCAGGAAGGGTAAGACTAAGGAACACATACCAATTCTCATAGAGATATCAGAAGTGGAGCGAGTGAGCAATTTCAGTTTCCTGGGTGTCAAGATAGCAGCTATACCGCATTGGGAGTTTGAAGAGATCTGGTATGTCAACAAATACACTCAAAAACCTCTGTAGATGTACCATAGAGAACATTATGACAGGCTGCATCACTGTCTGGTATGGGGGAATGGCTGCTGCACAGGACTGAAAGAAGCTGCAGAGGATTATAAATTTGGACAGCTCCATTGGGGGGGGGGGGGGGGTGTGTGTGTGTGTACGCGCACGTGCACTCAACTCCCGGTAGAATTTTTGCACTCATCTTTTTGGTGATTGATCATCATATAGTGTGTTTTGGGCATCTGAAACCTGGCAGAGCCCATCCCTCCCCAGGTTTTTTTGGAGTCAGCTGGACTTGAACTCGGGAGCATTCGCTCTGAAGAGCGCCACTACGCCACCAGCCGGCTGCTAGTACATCTTGGGTACCAGCTACAAAGTACACAGGACATCTTCAAGGAGCAGTGTCTCAGAAAGGCAGCATCCATTAGTAAAGCCCCCAGCATTCAGGGTATGCCCTTTTCTCATTGTTATCATCAGGTAGGAGAATCAGAAGCCTGAAGGCACATACTCAGTGATTCAGGAACAGTTTCTTCCCCTCTGCCATCCGATTCCTAAATGGACATTGAACCCATGAACCCTATCTCACTTTTTAAATATATGTTATTTCTGTTTTTGCATGAGTTTTAATCTATTCAGTATATGTAGACTAATTAGAAACACAGAAAATCTACAGCACAGTATAGGCCCTTCGGTCCACAACGCTGTGCCGAACATGTACTTAATCTAGAAATTACCTAGGGTTACCCATAGCCCTTTATTTTTCTAAGCTCCATGTACCTATCCAGGAGTCTCTTAAAAGAGCCTATCATATCCACCTTCACCACCATTGCCGGCAGCCCATTCCACACACTCACCACTCTCTGCTTTAAAAACTTTCCCCTGACATCTCCTCTGTACCTACTTCTAAGCACTTTAAAACTGTGCCCTCTCATGTTAGCTATTTCAGCACTGGGGAAAAGCCTCTGACTATCCACACAATCGATGCCTCTCATCATCTTATACACCTTTATCAGGTCACCTCTCATCCTCCGTCATTCCAAGGAGAAAAGGCCAAGTTCATTCAACCTATTCTCATAAAGCATGCTCCCCTATCCAGGCAACATCCTTGTAAATCTCCTCTGCACCCTTTCTATGGCTTCCACATCCTTCCTGTAGTGAGGTGACCAGAACTGAGCACAGTACTCCAAGTGGGGTCTGACCAGGTCCTATATAGCTGCAACATTACCTCTTGGCTCTTAAACTCAATCCCACAATTGATGAAGGCCATTGTACCATGTACTTTCTTAACCACAGAGTCAACCTGTGCAGCAGCTTTGAGTGCCCTATGGACTCGGACCCCAAGATCCTTTTGATCCTCCACACTGCCAAGAGTCTTACCATTAATACTCTATTCTGCCATCATATTTGACCTACCAAAATGAACCACCTCACACTTATCTGGTTTGAACTCCATCTGCCACTTCTCAACCCATTTTAGCATCCTATCAATGTCCCACAGTAACCTCTGACAGCCCTCCACACTATCCACAACATCTCCAACCATGGTGTCATTAGCAAATTTACTAACCCATCCCTCCACTTCCTTATCCAGGTCATTTATAAAAATCATAAGTGTAAGGGTCCCAGAACAGATCCCTGAGGCACACCACTGGTGACCAATCTCCATGCAGAATATGACCTGTCAACAACGACTCTTTGCCTCCTGTGGGCAAGCCAGTTCTTGATCCACAAAGCAATGTTCCCTTGGATCCCATGCTTCCTTACATTCTCAATAAGCCTTGCATGGGGTACCTTACCAAATGCCTTGCTGAAATCCATATACACTACATCTACTGTTCTACCTTCATCAATGCGTTTAGTCACATCCTCAAAAAATTCAGTCAGGCTCGTAAGCCATGACCAGCCTTTGACAAAGGCATGCTGACTATTCCTAATCATATTATGCCTCTCCAAATGTTCATAAATCCTGCCTCTCAGGATCTTTTCCATCAAATTACCAACCACTGAAGTAAGAATTACTGGTCTATAATTTCCTGGGCTAGTGCTACTCCCTTTTTGAATAATGGAACAACATCCACAATCCTCCAATCTTCCAGAACCTCCCCCATCCCCACTTATGATGCAAAGATCATCGTCAGAGGCTCAGCAATCTCCTCCCTTGTCTCTCACAGTAGCCTGGGGCACATCTCATCCGGTCGCAGTAACTTATCCAATCTGATGCTTTCCAAAAGCTCCAGCACATCCAATTTCTTAATATCTATATGCTCAAGTTCTTCAGTCCTCTGTATGTCATTCCTACAATCACCAAGATCCTTTTCCATAGTGAATACTGAAGCAAAGTATTCATTAAGTACCTCTGCTATCTACTCTGGTTCCATACACACTTTTCCACTGTTACACATAATTTGGTCCTATTCTCTCACATCTTATCCTCTTGCTCTTCACATATTTGTAGAATGCCTTGGGATTTTCCTTAATCCTGCCCACCAAGGCCTTCTCATGGCCCTTTCTGGCTCTCCTAATTTCATTCTTAAGCTCCTTCCTGCTAGCCTTATAATCTTCTTGATCTCTATCATTACCTAGTTTTTTGTAAGCTTTCCTCATCTTCTTGACTAGAGTTACAACAATCTTTGTACACCACGGTTCCTGTACCCTAGCATACCTAGTTTTTTTGGACCTTTCGTAAGCTTTTCTTTTCTTCTTGACTACATTTACAACAGTCTTTGTACACCACAGTTCCTGTACCCTGCTGTCCCTTCCCTGTCTCATTGAACATACCTATGCAGAACGCCATGTAAATATCCCCTAAACGTTTGCCACATTTCTGCCGTACATTTCCCTAAGAACATCTGTTCCCAATTTATGCTTCCAAGTTCCTGCTTGATAGCCTCATATTTCACCCTACTCCAATTAAATACTTTCCTAACGTGTCTGTTCCTATCCCTCTCTAATGCTATGGTGAAGGAGGAGAATTGTGATCACTATTTCCAAAATGCTCTCCGACTGAGAGATCTGATACCTGACCAGGTTCATTTCCCAATACCAGATCAAGTACAGCCTCTCCTCTTTAGGCTTATCTACATATTGTGTCAAGAAACCTTCCTGAACACACCTAACAAACTCCACCCCATCTAAACCCCTTGCTCTAGGGACATGCCAATCAATATTTGGGAAATTAAAATCTCGCACCATGACAACTATTATTATTACACCTTTCCTGAATCTGTCTCCCTATCTGCTCCTCGATGTCCCTGTTACTACTGGGTGGTCTATAAAAAAAAACCAGTAGAGTTATTGACCCCTTCCTCCTTTTCTATAGCCATGACACTATCTCTGATCAGCAGTGCCACACCCCCGCCTCTTTTGTCTTTCTCTCTGTCCATTCTGAAACATCTAAAGCCTGGCACTATAAGTAACCATTCCTGTCCCTGAACCATCCAAGTCTCTATAATGGCTGCAACATCATCGCTCCAAGTACTGATCCACGGTCTAAGCTCATCCGCTTTGTTCATTTACTTATTACTTTTCCCCCTCTTTTTCTATATTATGTAGTGCATTGAACGATTGCTGCTAAGTTAACAAATTTCACAACACATTGGGGTGATAATAAACCTAATTCTGATTCTGAGTGGTAGTTAGCCAACTTCAAGATTCACATGCAGAGTTCACTCACAGGCCTGGGCACTGACATTACTGGCAATGAACACTCCTGCCTGATGGGGCACCTGACTTCCAGCCAACGCACAGGAGATGGAGATAATGCAGTGATATTATTTCTCTGTCTTTCTCCTACCCTGCCCGGGTCTTGCTGCAGAAAGGAAAGCCTGTGCTCCTTCTCTCCCCCATTGTGGAATTTCCGGCTGTCAAACCGATCACAAGCACGAGTCAGAATGCTCAGGTGTTTAGGTAGGCATTAATGTCCACACCTCAAGATTAACACAGCAAAAAGGGGTGAAGAGAGGCTGCTAAACAATATGACAGATGGAACATGAGGTCCAAAAGTCCTGTAACCGTTGTATGAGGCAACATGACAGCTCACATGATGCTCCAGATCATGACCCAGCTAAGTCAGCAATTTACTTTATCCCAATGCAGAAAAAGCTAATATAAGGCTGTGCAATTTGAAGAATTTGGGAGGAAAGTAAAGGGGGATGTCAGAGATAAGTTTTAACAGAGTGGTGGTGCAAGGAATGCCCTGCCAGGGGTGGTGTTAGAGGCAGGTATATTAGGGATATTTAAGAAAAATTTCGGCACATGGATGATAGAAAAATGGAGGGCTAGATAGGAGAGAGGGGTTAGAATGTTCTTAGAGTAGGTTAGAAGGTCGGCACAACATGTGGGCAAAAAGGCCTGTACAGTGCTGTAATATTCTATGTTTTGATGTTGTAATCCCACTTGCGGTCATGACTTACAGCTTCAAAAGCTCTAAATTAGAGCCCCACAGAAACTCTGGTGTCCAATTACCCTTTTTAATGGTCTAATCATTTTTATATATATGATGAACCATTCATTTATCTTTCCTCCCATTTCAAATTGATCCTAGATACAACAATATTCTCAGTTATGTTTAGTAGGCAGTAATACTCTGTGCTCTAAAGGCAAAGGCACAGCACAGTTAAATTATACAAGCCTATTTCCACCAACCTCTGAATATTAACATCATTTAATCATAGGCAGCTGTCAACAGAGATAATAAGCAATTCTGACACAAACATCCATCAGCACAGAAATCTGCAAATTAGATTAACCCTTTGCTCACCCAACTGGTTACTCATAAAAAGAATCCAAGTCAATTTTCTCCCAGTTTCTTCCTCACAGGTACTTACACAATGTAATGTGGACAGGAATTTTTCTACCAGACTTGATCTGTTGATGCACTAAAATTTAAAACACTCTCAGTTCCAAGTATTGTTTGCATTTGTAGCCAGTGTAACTCTAAACACTAGTTTCTCTGGAAGAATTATTATTTTGCAATGTGAAATTTAAGGAAAAGTGATTTAAATGTGTGTTATAGTCTGGAAAATCTACTGGTTTTTAACCACCTAAGCCTTGAGTGTGTTTGTTTAATGGAGTTTTACTGTAGTGTGATTAGAGTCAACCGCACAGAATAAATCTCCACAACAGTATTACCACAGAGTGAAATACACCGTCTCAATTAGCAATCAGAATTGGAAAGGAAGTTCCGGAGTCTCTATTATAGCCAAGGGTGAACTGCACAATATCACACTGCCCTGTAGTATATGTGTAGTTCGCACTGAATAATGTTATTGAGAGTGTGATGTACTGAGCGACAGCAGACAATAACTTAATCAGAAATTGATTTGCTATGGTCCAGTAGGAGTGAGCCACATGGGCTCATGCCTCTTATTAATGGAATCAAAAAGCATGCAGCACCAGGTGTAGGCATAACAAGGGAATGAACTTGAGGAACGAGTGTACACATGAATACAAACATAGGGAGCAAGCTCTCTGGCCACAGGTGTTAAGGCGCCAAGGTTATTCTAAATCGACAACTTGGCAGCAATAGCACCAGTAAATGAACCGTGCAGTCACATTGGTTATAAATAGGAGAAAGGTGTGTGTTTACAAAGTCACACTAAATATAGGTATAATAATGATGTCCTTTACACCAAGTTAAGAATGCATCTGAGGATTGAGTTTGATGGAATCACACTGAAATGCCTTTGGAAACAAAACCAGTTAAGTGTCAAGGGAGTGCAGACAACAGAATCACCTGAACTTAAACAGTTCAAAATTTAAAAAGTATAAGTAAATGCCATCATATACTGCCCTGAGATCCATTTTCTTGCAGGCATTCACAGTAGAACCAAGAAATACAATGGAATCAGTGAAAAACTATACACAAAAAGATTGACAAGCAACCAAAGTGCAAAAGGCAAACTATACAAATAAATAAATAAAAACCGACAATGCTGAGAACATGAGAACATGAGTTGCAGAGTCCTTCAAAGTGAATCCATAGATTGAGTTCAGTGATCAGTTCAGCGTTGAGGTGAGTGAAGTTCTCCCCGCTGGTTCAGGGGTAATAATTGTTCCTGAACCTAGTAATTTGGGACCTAAGGCTCCTGTAGCTCCTTCACAATGACAGCAATGAGAAGACAGCATGGCTTGAATGGTGTGTGCCCTTTATAATAGATGATGCTTTCTTGTGGCAGCCCTCCTTGTCAATGGTGGGGAGGGTTTTTCCTGTGATGGACTGGGCTGTATCCACCACTTTCTCTAGGCTTTTCCATTCTTGGGGGTGGGTGCTTCCATACCAAGCTCTGATGCAACCAGTCAGGATATTCTCCACTGTACATCTACAGAAGAGTGTGAGAACCAGAGCTCCAGTGAGCAGGAAACATCACCTGCGGAGCCAGATGCTGAACCATTGGCATTTCCAGATAGTGGGATAGCAGGTTATCCAAGTTCCATTGGTGTGATTCTGAGTGATACAGCACAGCTTAGTTTCTGATTAAGCTACTAACCATTACAGCTTTGAACAGATTACTCAGTGACCCCAGCTACACACTCACTAATGATGCTGTAGCCCAATGTTCCTCTGGGTAACTTACCTGTTGACATGATATGCACACCTGCTGGGTAGCTCAGACTCTAAGTACACAATGCCTAGTATGCAACTCACTTGCACCCATCAAGACTCCGTTCAGCTGGGGGACGTCACGTGATGACGTAGGATCGAGACGCTGGAACACAGCTCTCCCGTAAAAAATCAATAAATTAATGTTAAGGTGAAGGAAAGTTAGTCAATACTTTCTAAAAGTTACTTATAAACTACTCCGGATTGTTTCAAGTTATGCCTCACAAACAGAAGATGAAGAAAACGCAAGTTGGAACAGAATCAAGGCCCACTTCTGCCAAAGAACCGCGGGCTCAGGTACATTTTACCTCCGGCGATACAGAACAGGAAACTGCAGCAACATCGACCATTTCTAAAGAGAAAGACCAACGAGAACTGTGCAAACGTGAAGGAAGGAGCATGCGCAAACGGGAGCAACCAGAACTACAAATCCCAGTTACGACTGAAACCAAAAGTGAAAGTGAATCTGAGAGAGAGTCAGATTCTCTGGAAAAATCAGACAAAGATGGAGGTAAAAGTTTTTCTGGAAATATACATAAGACTTTGATGCAAATAATGCGTAAATTAGAAAAATTAAATGCATTAAAAGTAATCAAAAAAAGTGATAAGTATGGAGATTATGTTTGATAAAATGACAAAAAGACAGGAAAAAATGGAAAAGAGAATGATAGATTTGGAAACTACAACGGAAGACATGGTTGAAAGAATGAATAAAATGGAAGATGATATTACTGCCTGGACATCAGAAAGAAAACAGTTCATGGAAAAATTGATAAGCTTGAAAATTTTAGTAGACAAAACAATATTAAAATTGTTGGACTTAAAGGAGATATAGAAGGAAAAGATCCAAATAAATTTTTTTCAAAAATGGATCCCTGAAAAATTGGAAATGGAAGGAGAAACTCTAATTGAGATTGAAAGGGCTCATAGAGCCTTAAGGTCAAGACCTCAAGCTGATCAAAATCCACGATCAATTTTGATAAAATGCTTAAGATACCAAGATAAAGAAAAGATCCTGAAGGTGGCTGCCCAATGTGCCAAAAAGAGAAACGGGCCATTGATGATAGCAGGGAAGGCAGGTTTTTTTTATCCTGATATAAGTTATAACCTTTTGAAGAGAAAGAAGGAATTTAACCCAGCAAAAAAAGTTTTATGGGAAAAGGGTTATAAATTTATAATGCGTCACCCAGCTACACTAATAATTTTTTTGGAGGAAAAAGAAGATATTTTACCGATTATCGAGAAGCGGAGGAGTTCGCACAAAAACTTCCATCTATTCGCTAATTATACATAGAGATTTCCAAGAGTAATGGATTAAAGATGAAGATGGAGACAGTGAATGGAAGTGATGGACATTTAAGGATGATACAGGGGAGAAAAGCAAAATTTCAGAAATACTAATTGAGAATAGTATTTTTCTTTTCTTCTTATATATGTACTTTTTTATGTTGCGGGCGGGCTGGGGAGCTTTGGATCAATTACTGTGGGATTCACATGTGTAATCATGGTGATTGCCATGACCCGTACAACAGAGGGGGGTAATGTTGTGTTCTTTTTTTTTCACAACATTAGTAGGGGGGTATTTAGTTTTTTTGTTTATACTCTATTTTTCTTCTATCTTTCTGCCTGGATGATCGGTGGGGACATACATAGCAACATGGAGAATCTTAAAAAAGATTTCCAAAGATACCATGAAAGTTGAAAGATTAGGTATTATTATAGATTGGAGTAACATAATTAAAAATAA
Source organism: Hypanus sabinus (assembly GCF_030144855.1). Taxonomy (NCBI): domain Eukaryota; kingdom Metazoa; phylum Chordata; class Chondrichthyes; order Myliobatiformes; family Dasyatidae; genus Hypanus; species Hypanus sabinus. Next base: position 61,419,750 of record NC_082724.1, on the reverse strand, counting down.
TGACTAATTTACTTAATTTTTTAAGTTTTAATGTTAATGGGCTTAATGGACCGGTGAAAAGAAAAAGAACTTTAACATATTTGAAAAAATTGAAAACAGACATAGCTTTTTTTACAAGAAACACATTTAACAGACATAGAACATCAGAAATTAAAAAGAGACTGGGTTGGAAATGTTATTGCAGCTTCATTTAATTCAAAGGCGAGAGGAGTTGCAATTTTGGTTAATAAAAATTTACCAATTAAAATACAAAATGTATTAATTGATTTAGCGGGGAGATATGTAATTATACATTGTCAAATTTTTTCAGAACTATGGACTCTTATGAATATTTATGCACCAAATGAAAATGATGTAAATTTTATACAAGAGATCTTTTTGAATTTGGCTAACGCACATGACAAAATATTAATAGGTGGAGATTTTAACTTTTGTTTAGATCCAGTTTTAGATAGATCAACAAAGGTTGTCACAAAATCAAAAGTAGTAAAATTAACTCTATCATTGATGAAAGACTTAAATTTGATTGATATATGGAGAAGAATTAATCCAAAAGAAAGAGATTTTATTTTATTTTATTCAAAAGACATAAAAGACATTCAAGGATAGATTTTTTCCTATTATCAATGAATATTCAAGATAGAGTGAAAAATATGGAAATTAAAGCGAGAATATTGTCAGATCATTCTCCTTTGATAATGACAATGACAATGATAGATAAAGAGGAACCAATTTATAGATGGAGATTTAATTCAATATCACTAAAACGTCAAGATTTTTGTGATTTTATGAAAAAGCAGATTCAGTTCTTTTTGGATACAAATTCACATTCAGTTGATGATAAATTTATATTGTGGGAAGCAATTAAGGCATTATTTGAGAGGTCAGATAATAAGTTATACTTCTAAAATTAAGAAGGAATATATGATAGAAATAGATCAATTGGAAAAAGAGATTACAAAATTAGAAAAAGAATCTCAAAGAAATATGACAGAAGAAAAACGAAGACAACTAAGAATAAATATAAAGTATCAAACAGCACTTTTTTGTTACTTCCAATTAAGGGCTTATTTAAGAGAAAAATTAGGACAAACAATGTTATTGCCGAAATCTAATGAAATAGAAACTTTAATTCAAAAAGGAAAGACTAAAGAATTTATTTCTTGTATGTATAGTTTGATTCAAAAACAGGCAATTAAACAAGGAGTCCATAAGTCAAGACAAAAATGGGAAAGTGATTTGAATATTAAAATTGAAGAAACAAATTGGTCAAGACTATGTCTTGATAGTATGACAAATACAATAAATGTTCGGTTAAGATTAGTGCAATATAATTTTTTACATCAATTATATATTACACCACAAAAAATAAATAAATTAAACCCAAATTTATCCGATCAGTGTTTCCGATGTAAGCAAGAAATTGGTACTTTTTTTGCATTCTACTTGGTCTTGTTCTAAAATTTAACCTTTTTTGGACAAATTTAAGAGTTTTATTGGAACAAATTATTGGAACACAACTTCCACATAATCCAATATTATTTTTATTAGGTGACATTGAAGGGATAAAATCGAAACCCAAATTGAATAAATATCAGAAAGAATTTATAAAAATTGCACTGGCAGTAGCCAAAAAGGCTATTGCAGTTACTTGGAAATCGAATGCATACTTAAGTATAGATCGTCGGAAGAATGAAATTTACAGCTGTATTCCACTTGAGAAAATTACTTATAATTTAAGAGATAAATTTGGCGCCCTTATTTACAAAAGACAGGATTAAATATATAGGCGCTCTGAAGATAAAATAATTGGTTATTTGGGGAAAGAAATAAATATATATATTAAAGTTATTACGAACTCCATGGAGCATGTGGGGATCTCCTGATATCCAGGCACTCTTTCTTTCTTTCTTTCTTTCTTTCTTTCTTTCTTTCTTTCTTTCTTTTTCTATAGGGATGTTAGGGGGGGAGGGGGGGAAGGGTATATATATATTTTTTTACATATTTTTCCTTTCTGTAATTATTTGAAAACTCAATAAAAAAAGTTTTTTAAAAAAGACTCCGTTCAGCTCACCCCATGGTTAAACTATTACTTGAATTAACAATGAGCAATGCATCTTTGAGAGTATAATCTTCCAAAAAACCTTGTTTGTAGAGGATTGGAAAAACACAATGCAACTACTAACAGCCTCCCCCCACCCCATTCAAGAAAGCAAGGATTCAAAGGTATTTGGACCCAGTCAAGTCACAATCAGCTTTGAAGTAATAGCAGGATATTTAGAAATCATAATACAATTAAGCAGAGTTAACATGGTTTTATGAAAAGAAAATCATGTTTAACCAAATCTATATTATTATTCTATTAAGATGCATGAACATATGAGACATGAAGATCTGAGTTATAGGGAAAGGTTGGATAGGTTAGAACCCCAATCCCTAGAATATAGAAGATTAAGGGGAGATTTGATAAAGGTATATAAAATTATGAGGGGTATAGTTAGGGTAATGGGTGGCAAGGTGGTGATATATCTCTACTGAAGGAGGTATAAGGTGCTCCTTTCCTCCACTAACCTAGCACCTGCTTAACCCACCCCATGTATTAAGGTATCATGAAGCCATGGGAGCAGATGGTGGATGGCCATATAAGCAGCTGGTGCATATCACAAATCCTAGTTATGCAACCACGGTACACAATCTTTGAAGAGCATTGATAATGGCTGGCATCACTTATCTAGTAAAGACACTACCCAGAAGAAGGCAATGGCAAATCACATTTGTAGAAACAATTGCCAAGAACAATCATGGTCGCCCACATCATAACTGTTTCCATAATAATGTTGATGATGATTTATGTCATAATAGTGAGTTTGAAAAATTAATAGAACCACTTAACTTGAAAATAAGTTTTGGGGAGGAGAGTGATTCTGTGGAAGAGTTAAGATGTCTTTAATAAAGGCATCACCAGCACATGAGCAGCAGTCCAGAAACCTACCAGACATACTACTCAGATCAGTGCAACCTGGGATTTGCCAGAGGGAGTGACATCTGAACCTAGGCATGTTATTCTCAGATACAAAGCTGGTGAGGTACAGTCAAGGTATTCCACAGTCTAACGTTACATGCCTGGTGTGACTCTGGGTACCTCACTACTCGCAATGTTTCTAGCCATCTCACGACGCATGGTATGACTGGACATCTCACTACTCACTGTGATCATGGGGAGCTAACTATTCTATAGTTTTCCTCTCTCTCTCTCTCTATTACACCATTGTCTGTTGCAACTTTGTGAATGTCTTTTTACAAATTACATTTTGTAAGACACTAATAATTTATGTAAACTATACTAAGATCCTTGCAGAAATTACATGGAAGAATAACTCTCTCTCAACCAAAGTGGCTGAAAACATCAATGCTTTGTGAAGGACCTGGGAAATGCAAAGTTCTCTCTCAAAGATAGAGTCATGGTATACATGATTTCTCTATTGGCAACCATTTATCAGCTACTTGAACCTGAATGTCAAATCTAAAGCACAGAAAAGGACTCTCTAATGTATCTGGTCTGTGAGTGCTTATACTCCATGAGATTTCTCCCAGTTTAAATGCCTCATCCCAAAATATCTCCAGTATCCAACTTTTATCTTCTTTATGTCTGTACCAATCATCTCACTGAGCGAATTAGCACCCTTTGCTTCAACAAACCCATACTGAACTAATTTGGCACTCACATCATGTAAACAAATTGCCACTTGTTTTACTTGTTCCATTTATATTTATATCCCCTTGTTCTGGACGAACCATCAAGAGGAGATAGTTCTGCTGCATCCATTTGATCAAATCCCTCCATAAGAGTAAAGAAATTTTCATGGTCTTTAAAACTTTGTTCTAACTAAATCAGCTTTGGTTTCTCTAACATCAATGTGTCTGTTCCCTAGCTATAGCATTGAATCTTTTCTGCATAAATCAGGCTGAGACCTACTTTCCAAAGTAGATGTGTATGTACACTCAGTGTTCACTTCACAAGGTACCTCGTGTTCATGGTCTTCTGCTGCTATAGTCTGTTCACATCAAGGTTTGATGTGTTGTGCATTCAGTGATACCCTGCTGCACACCATTGTTGTAACGCATGGTAATTTGAGTTACTGTTATCTTCCAGTCAGCTTGAACCAGTCTGGCCATTCTTCTGTCTTCTCTCATTAACAAGATATTTTTGCCCACTGAACTGCCACTAACTGGATGCCTTTTATTTTTTGCATCATTCTCTGTAAACTGTGGAGACTATTGTGCATGAAAATCCCAGGAGATCAGCAGATCCTGAGATACTCAAACCACCCATATGGCACCAAAGACCATTCCACAGTCAGTCACTTAGATAAAATTTCTTCATCATTCTGAGCTTCTTGGCCATGTCTGCATTCTTTTATGCTTTGAGTTGCTGCCACATGATTAGCTGATTAGATATTTGCATTGGTGAGCAGGTATACCTAATAAAGTGAGTGTTCATACATAGTAGCAGACACACAAAGAGTTTGTGTTCAATAATCTCTTTAGCATTTTGATTGCACAAAAACCTACATAAAAAGTTATTAAACTTTTGCTTTGTTTAGTTTCTATGATGTTCCTTAGAAACTTTGCACCAGTATACACTGATTACCTCCTTTAAACAAATTCAGCAGAGATGATCTTCCACATACAATGTCTGATTCCATCTGTAGTTTGTAAGTTTTACTTACAGGATCAAATAACTGAGAGGCACCAGTTTGTGCAATGATACTCCTAACTTTTATACCTATGGCCTGTTTAATAGTACACTCTTCACTCTTGGTGTTAACAGGCAAGGTTCAATTGAGGTAAGTTTGTCACTTAGCAGTAAAACTGTTTTGATGTAATCATTCACAGACCTGGCTTCTCTTTTACACATATTGGAACACTTTCCCTCACACAGAAATGACATGACAATAGTCAGGGCCAAGCAGCTAAGAGACCAGCGGTGTTACTGCTGGAGAGTGCAATATCCCATTTTTGGAGAGGCGACTGATGAAGAACCTTGTGGATTTATGTGGAGCCACCATGGTTATTTATTTATTGCCTGGCAAATGGTTGTTCAAGTGCAAAGTGCAGCTGTAATAAATGCACAACTGTACTGCCTTGACTACTCTCATGCCGACATACAGTCATACCACATGGAAACAAGCCCTTTGGCCCAACTCATTCACGTCTATCAAGTAGTCCATCTAAGCTAGTCCCATTTGCTTGCATTTGGCCCATGTCTAAACCCTTTCTATCCAAGAACCTGTCCGACTGTCCTTGAAATTTTTCTCACCACTTTCTCTGGTAGTTCATTCCACATATGCACTTCCCTTTGCTTGAAGAAGTCACCCCTCAGGTCCCTTTTCAATCTTTTTCCCTCACCGTAAACCTAAGCCCTAGTTTTTGATTTCCTTTACTTGGGAAAGACAGTGTATTCACCTATCTATACTCCTCATGATTTTATATACCTCTGTAAGATCACCCCTCAGTCTCCTATCCTCTAGTATATAAAGTCCTAGCCTGCCCAACCTCTCCCTCAGGCCTACTAGTCTTGACAACACTGGTAAATCTTCTTTGCAGTCTTTTCAGCTTAATGACATCTTTTCTACAGAAGGGTGACCATAAGTATACACAATACTTCAAGTGTGACTTCACCAATGCCTTATACTGAATAATTTGTGATCTGGGAGCAATTTAAGTTTGAACTCCAAAAGCATCCTGTTGCAACACTTTAGTTCCTTGCACCTGATGTTAACAGAGGGTAAGGAAGGTCTTTAATGTAACCCAATTCAGGGAAGGACTGAGCTTAGGCTATAGATTCAGTGCATTTGCGTATTATTTTAATGATAAGAGTTTAATGTATGTAACTGGAGATGGATGATACAAGTTGTGATGCATCATTTCGAAATGTCATTTCTGTGTTTCAGTAATCTAAGCTGTAATAAGAACTTCAGAGTCATTGTGGAAGCATTGTCACTGATGTAACGCATGGCAGCTAAATTGTATTCCGGAAAACCTAGCATGATCAGGTTTGGTGAAGTTGATTTAGGATTTGTATTTGGCTTAAATTTTTCTCTCTGTTTCACTCTGACCCTCCTTTTCTAGTCAGCACGGCCCCCACTTGTCCCATTTAACCTGTCTCAGTGCGGGTGGACTTTAGGACCCGGGGCAGCTCAGGACCCGCCGCCCACAGCTGCTGCTGTATCCACAGTGTTTCTGTTCCGTTGACGGAAAACAATTATGATTGAAATAAAGGTCATTGGAAAAGTGTTAGGCTACAGTCGGTCAACGATTGGAACAATTTTAAAGGATAAAGGATAAAGTGAGAATAATGGAGCATGTGAAAGGCCCTGCCCCAGTGAAAGCTACAATTATTACTAAACAACACAGTGGTTTAATTATTGAAATACTTAAGTTTCTTAAGTGTTTTATATGTGTAGAAAGGGAAAATATACTATATACTAAGACAAACGTTTGACTAACTGATGTTAAATAATACCGGATGTACCTGTTCCAACTGACATACAAATCTAACTTAAAGACGGACTCAGGGGCGGAACTCATTCTGAACCCATGGACTGCCTGTACTTAAAGAGGCAAGAACAGACCACTCGGCCCCCTTTGCCTATTTCATTAGTCCATAATCTCTGTTCTTTTCCTGTGGTGCCATTTTCCAGCATTGACCCTGTGATTCCCAGAATACCTAAAAATCAATCGGTCTGTATCTTGAATAAGCTTAGTAACTGATTCATATCAGCTTTTTTGGGTAAAGAATTCTTAGCACTGACCATCCCTGAGAGAAGAGATTTCTTCTTATACACGACCATAAGATATAAGAGTAGAATTAAGCTATTTGGCCCATCGAGCCTGCTCAGTCATTCCAATTCCTTTTCAGCCCCAATCCCATGCTTCTCGCCATATCCCTTTATGCCCTGACTAATCAAAAATCTATCAACCTCTGCCTTAACTATACTCAATGAATCACCCTCAACAGCTGCTTGTGGCAACAAATTCCATAAGTTCACCACTCTCTGGCTAAAGAAATTCTTCCTCATCTCTGTTCTAAATGGACATCCCTCTATTCTGAGGCTGTGTCTACCGGTCTTAAGACTCCCCCATCAGATCAAATATCTTCTCCACATCCACTGTATCAAGGCCTTTCAACATTTGATAGGTTTCAATGAGATCTCCCCTCATTTTTCTGAATTCCAGTGAGTACATGTCCAGAGTTATCAAACAACTCCTCATATGATAAGCCTTTCAATCCCAGAACAATTTTTTGAGAGGGTTCAAAGAAAGTTCACAATGTCAGCACAAATTTTCTTAGATACAGGGCTCAAAACTGCTCACAATGCTCCATGTGAGGCCTCACCATTGCCTTATAAAGCCTCAACATTACATCCCTGCTTTTATATTCTCGTCCCCTCAAAATGAATGCTAACATTGCATTTGACTTCCTCACCACAGACTCAACTTGCAAATTAACCTTTAGGGAGCCCTGCATGAGGACTCCCATGTCCCTTTGCACCACAGATTTTTGAATTTTCTCAGCATTTAGAAAATAGTTGACAGTTTTATTTCTTCTACTAAACTTCCCGACTGTATTCAATCTGCTACTTCTTTGCCGTTCTCCTAATCCGTCTAGGTCCTTCTGTAGTCTCTCTTCTTCCTCAACGTTACCTGCCCCTCCAATCTTCGTATTGTCCATACACTTGGCCACAAAGCCATCAATTCCATCTTCATATCATTGACGTATAACATAAAAACAAGCAGTCCCAACATCAATTGTGGAACACCACTGGTCACTGGCAGCTAAGTTGAAAAGGCTCCCTTTATTCCAAATCTTTGCATCCTGCCAATCCATGCTAGTATCCTTCCTGTAATATGAAGGGCTCTTAATGTGTGGTACCTTATCAAAGGCCTTCTGAAACTTTAAGTACAGAACATTCATCGATTCTCCTTTGTCTATGCTGCTTGTTATTTCCTCAAAGTATTCCAACAGATTTGTCAGGCAGGATTTTTTTTTTCAGGAAATATGCTGAACTTGGCCTATTTTATCATGTGCCTTTAAGTACCACAAAACAACATCCTTTACAATTGACTCCAACATTTTTCCAACCACTGAGATCAGACTAACTGGCCTTTAATTTCCTTTCTTCTGCTTCTCTCAATTCTTTAAGTGTGGAGTGACATTTGCAATTTTCTAGTCCTCCGGATCCATGCAGAATCCATTGATTCCTGAAAGATCATTACTAATGCCCCCACCATCTCTTCAGTCTCTCTCTAGTAATGGCAGCTTCACTCATTTCTGCCCCCTGACACTCTTGAACTTCCAGCATACTGCTGGCGTATTCAACAGTGAAGATTGATTAAAGTAAAATTAAAAAATTGATTAAAATAATATTCACCAGTACTACTTATCCAGCATCATTTTCCAGCAGTCTGATATCTTTTCTTGCCTCTCTTCCACACTAAATATATCTGAAGAAATTTTTGTATTGTCTTTAAATATTATTGGCTAACTTACCTTCATATACCATCTTTTCCTTCTTTATGACTTTTTTATGCCTTCTGTTGGTTTTTAAAAGCTTCCCAATCCTTTAACTTAATTTTTGCTCTATTATATGCCCTCTCTTTGGCATTTATGTTGGCTTTGATTTCTCTTGTCAGCCATGATTGTGACACCCTACCTTTAGAAAACTACTTCTTCCTTGGGATATATCTATCTTTCATCTTCTAAATTGCTCCCAGAAACTCCAGCCATTGCCTCTTTGCTGTCATCCTTGCTAGTGTTTCTTTCCAATCAATTCTGGCTAGCTCCTCTCTCATGCCTCTGCAATTCCCTTTACTCCACTGATACATCTGACTTTAGCTTCTCCTTCCCAAATTATAGGGTGAATTCTATGAACATTGTCCCCTAATGCTTTGGGCAGCATCTGTTGAAATGAGTAGTCAACGTTTTGGGCCGAGACCCTTCGTCAGGACTGAAGAAGGTAGGGGCAGGGGCTCTATAAAGAAGGTGGGGTGGAAGGTGCCAGGTGAAAAACCTATCAGAGGAAAGATAGGGGAAAGCACTATGGATATCCCTGCAAGCATAAGTGCTACACTTGTCCCTACACCTCCTCCCTTACCACCATTCAGGACTCCAAACAGTCTTTCCAAGTGAGGCAACACTTCACTTGTGAGGCAAGTGTTGGGGAAATCTATTGCATCCGGTGCTCCCCGTGCGGCCTCCTCTACATCAGCGAGACCCGATGCATATTTGGGGACCATTTCGTCAAGCACCTCCACTCCGTCTGCCACAACAGACAGGTTCTCCCGGTTGCCACCCACTTCAACTCTACTTCACATTCCTATTCGGATATGTCCATACATGGCCTCCTCTACTGCCATGATGAGGCCAAACTCAGGTTGGAGGAGCAACACCTCATCTACCGTCTGGGTAGCCTTCAGTCCCTTGGTATTGTTATGAATGTACCACAGCTCTGAGGGGCCGAAGGGTGTGGGGTAGCCCCTTCCTTTGTGAGAATCACAAGATCACTATTGAGTCAGTTCAGGAGACCCAGGAAATGAGAGAAAGACATTTGGAATGTCTTGACCCCTCCGGCGATATAAAGCTATGGGAAACGGCCATTGTCTCTTGGAGACGGAATTGTGTATTAAAATACTGTGCTTCGTGGAAGCCCTCAGGCAAAGTGGGGTGGTTGGTGGAGGGATTGCATCAGCCCTACCTGATTGACATCTGAGACCCTGTGAGTCAGGATAAAAGAGGGTCTGTGGGAACAGCCCCTGAGACGCACCAGAAGAAACGCTAGCGATCCCGTAATAGCGAAAGCCGGTGGGAAGGCCACGTGCGTTCGGTTCCATTTGCCCTGGAATCGGTGTGCCTTTACCACTGAAGAACGGTTTTTAGCTAACAACGGGGAAATCAACTCCCAACGACTCTCGAAGGATTGACATCATAAAAGGACTGGGCAAGTTTTAACCCATCTTTCTCTCAAACCAAAACGCTGCAGCTTGAACGAACTAAAAGTGACTCTTACATTTCCATCGGACAATACATTACCCCCTAGACAACGATAGAGCTATTTCTTATTGATTATTATTATACCCACGCTTTTAGATTTAGTATTGACGACGTATATTATCTGTATGTTTGCATTGATATTATTTTGTGTACTTTTATCAATAAATACTGTTAAAAATAGTGCCATCAGACTTCAACGGACCTCTCTATCTTTGCTGGTAAGTGACCCAGTTATGGGGTACATAACAGTATGAACATTGAATTCTCCAACTTCCGGTAATTCCCTCCCTCTCCCTTCCCCCATCCCACCTTCACTCTGTCTCCTCTTCTAGCTGCCTACCACCTCTCTCATGATTCTGCCTTCTTCTACTACCCATAGTGCTTTCCCCTTTCATTCCTTCTTCACCTCTCTGGCCTATTCCCCCCCCCCCCACCCCTTGATCTTTCCTCTGATTGGTTTTTCACCTGGTACCTTCCACCTTCTTTATAGGGTCCCTGCCCCCTCCTTCTTCAGTCCTGACGAAGGGTCTCGGCCCAAAACGTTGACTGCTCATTTCAATGGATGCTGCCCGACCTGCTGAGTTCATCCAGCTTGTTTGCACTTCTTGATTTGACCACAACATCTGCAATATACTTTGTGTCCCCTAATGGTTCCTTTACCTTATGCTCCATAATTAATTCTGATTCATTGTGCAACATCCAATCCAGAACAGCTGATCCCCTAGTAGGTTCTACCACAAGCTGCTCTAAAAAGCTATCTCATAGGCATTCCACAAACTCCCCCTCTTGGGATCCAGCACCAACCTGATTTTCCCAATCTACCTGCATACTGAAATTCCTTCATGCCTATTGTAACATTGCCCTTTTGACATAAATTTTCTATCTCCCATTGTAATTTGTAGACCATATCTTTGCTACTGTTTGGAGGTCCTTGTAGCTCTCATCAAGGCCTCTCTACTCTTGAAGTTTCTTAGTTCTATCCACAATGATTTTACACCTTCTGATCCTATGTGCCCACTTTCGAGTGATTAGATTTTAGTTTTTACCAACAGAGCCACGCCATCCCTCTACTTACTAGCCTGTCCCTTTGATACAATGTGTATCCTTGGACATGAAGCTTTCAGCTAAAATATTCTTTTAGCCATGATTCAGAGATGCCCAAGAGGTCATATATGCCAATCTGTAACTGAGTAACAGGACCTTCAGTCCTGTATTTACCCTTTTCGACTTTGTTCCCCTTTTACATTGCAACTCAGCCTGTTGACTGCACTTTTGCCCTGTCATCAGCCTCTCCTAGCTAGAAGTCTCACTACTCATTGCCTCTGTTTGTAAACCAATCACCCCATACTTAGCCCTATCACACGAGTTTCCATCTCCCTGCCAAATTAGTTTAACCCTCTTGAACAGCTCTAGCAAACCTGCTAGAGGTTCAGGTGTAACCCTCCTTTTTGTATAGGTCGTACCTTTCCCAGAAGAGATCCTAATGATCCAGTAATCTGAACCCCTGCCCTCTGCACCAGTTCCTCAGCTAAGTATTCATCTGCCAGATTACTACACTGGAGGTCCTGCTATTCAGTTTTCTACCAAGCTATCTAAAATCTCTCTTCAGGACCTCCTCATCTCTCCTATCTATATCACTGATGCCATTACGTACCAAGACTTCTGGCTACTCATCCTTTCCCTTTAGAATGCCATGGATTCTATTTGAGACATCTCTGACCTTGGCTCCTGAGAGGCAACATACATTCCAGGTGTCCCTATTGTGCCCACAGAATCTTGTCCCTATTGCTTTATATTATCCTTAATAGAACCTCCAATCACTACTGCAGTCCCCTGTCTTAAGTAACCAGATCCTTTGTAACTGACATCCCAATGATGCCTCCCTCCCAGATGCGCTGAATAACTTCTACGCTCGGTTTGAGGCGGAAAATGATGTGACGGCGAAGAAGTCCACCCCTCCTACAAATGACCAAGTGCTGTGTCTCACCATGGCCGATGTGAGAAGAACCCTGTGCAGGGTCAACCTACGGAAGGCTGCTGGACCAGACAACATCCCTGGTAGAGTGCTCAGAGGATGTGCAGACCAGCTAACAGATGTTCTCACTGACATCTTCAACATCCCCCTGAGCAGTGTCACCGTTCCAATGTGCTTCAAGGCCACCACCATCGTCCCAGTGCTGAAGTAGTCTTCAGTGTCCTGCCTAAATGACAACCGTCCCATTGCACTTACATCTATTCTCATGAAGTGTTTCAAGAGGCTTGTCATGAGGCATGTCAAGACCCTGCTGCCTCCCTCACTGGACCCCCTGCAGTTCACTTACTTACTATTTAAAATAAAATTCCACTTTCTAAAAGCTTTTCACTAAAGTGGATGAACCCACTTTTCTCTCCCACATTATATCTATCATCCAATTTATTCTGTTCTGTTTGTTAACATTATCTATTCATGCCATTATATTAGCCATGATACTAAGAACTTTAATTTTGTTTACTTTTGAAGATCATGTGAAGATCCAAATACACTATATAAAATCACTCATTGTTAATCTACTTGCCAGCTGCAAGCCCACAGAATTCCATAGGATTTGCTGAACAGGAGCTCCATGCAGATGCTGCCCAACTGGATGCCATGGTACTGCAGCGGTTAGCACGATGCTATCACAGCTCAGGATTTCTGCGTTCAGAGTTGAATTCCGGCATTGTCTGTAAGGAGTTTCTTTATGTCTTCCCAGTGGAATATGTGGGGTTTGCTCGGGTGCTCCGGTTTCCTCCCACAGTCCAAAATGTACCAGGTAGGTTAATTGGTGATTGTAAATCGTCCTGTGATTAGGTTAGGGTTAAATTGGGAGTGCCTCACTCAAAGGGCCAGAAGAGCCCACTCCACGCTGCATCTCTACATAAATTCTATTCTTACTTTTAAGTACCCTTATTTAACAGATTGCAGCTGATGTCAGGCTAAGTATTCCCTAATTTTTCTTACCCTGCCCTCTTAAATAATATGGTTACATTGCTACCTTCAAATCTGTAAGAACCATTTGAGAATGTTGTAGAAAATAAAAATTAATGCACTTACTTTTTCTGTAGCCTGTTCCTTCAAGGCCCTAGCACCCAGGTCTTCAGATCCTGCAGATGTATCAGCTTTCTGTCCAATCAATTAATTCATTGCTTTTTAACTAAGGCCAATTTCTTTCAGCTGCTTGTTACTCTAAACATATAGTTCTCCATTATTTCGGTGGGGTTTTCTGTATGATATTTACATGCTTAGTTTCTGCACAACTAAAACAGTATAGGCATTGTACCGATCACTTGTGAGTCACCTAACCAATACAATATAGGCTTTGCAAATGTTACCACTGAGCATTAAAATATAGGAGCAGAATTAGGCCATTTGCCCAACCAACAGAGTACAGGCATTTAGAAATAGTTGCACGTATCATGATCAGAGTGCAGTACTCAGCCCTCCGTCTCAGCATTGAGCAGTTGTACACTGGAGTGAACTGACTCAATTCCAGCCCTCACAGGCATACTGTCTGGGGGGGGGGGGGGGGGGGGTTGGGGTGCGGAGCATGCTTCATGGGCCTTTCATTAGTTCACAGGTACCACCAGAGAGCAGGCATTTACACCAATTTCTTGACAAAGAGGTACTTCTCTAACTGCTATAATGACCATTTATAGTGAAGTAGCATGTAAATTAAAAACCATCTGCTGAACTTCAACAAAATGCTGGTGGAACGCAGCAGGCCAGGCAGCATCTATAGGAAGAAGAACAGTTGATGTTTTGTGCCGAGACCCTTCGTCAGGACTAACTGAAAGGAAAGATAATAAGAGATTTGAAAGTGGGAGGGGGAGATCCAAAATGATAGGAAAAAAAGGAGGGGGAGGGATGAAGCCAAGAGCTGGAAATTTGATTGACAAAAGGGATACACAGCTGGAAAAGGGAAAGTATCATGGACAGGAGGCCTAAAGAGAAAGAAAGGGGGAGGGGAGCACCAGAGGGAGACGGAGAGCAGGCAAGGAGTGATTGCGAGAGGGGCAAGAGAGAGAGGAAAAAAAGGGGGTGAATAAATAAATAAGGAATGGGCTAAGAAGGGAAAGTGGGGTGTTAACAGAAGTTAGAGAAATCAATGTTCATGCCATCAGGTTGGAGACTACCCAGACAGAATAGAAGGTGTCGTTCCTCTAACCCAAGTGTGGCCTTTGCCAATCAACTTTCGAGCTCATGGCTTCATCCCTCCCCCTCCTATCTTCTCCTATCACTTCGGATCTCTCCCTCCCCTTCCCACTTTCAAATCTCTTACTATCTTTTCTTTCAGTTAGTCCTGACGAACGCTCTTGGCCCGAAATGTCAACTGCGCTTCTTCCTACAGACGCTGTTTGGCCTGCTGTGTTCCACCAGCATTTTGTGTCTGTTGCTTGAATTTCCAGCATCTGCAGATTTCCTTGTATTTGCGTGCTGAACTTCAACTCTTGTTTCAAGAACTTTAGCTGGAAATGTACTTAAAAGTTGCTGAATAACAGTTTGCAATCCTTGCAAACTAAAGAATTTAGTATGAGCTATCTACCTGTTCTCTGATGCCCTCTTAATTGCTACTTTTTAATGACTAGAGAGTTTGAGTATGTTTAACACCACCAAGACTGAATCCTGTCCTAAATCTCCAGGGCAATTTTCCACATATGTACCTAATACATAGAAAATTGAAATATTCTGATCCCATATTTATTTATGCAGCTCCCCGGCATTACCAGTTCTGGCAGAAGCTGTAACTATGCTGAGAAGCTCACCGAAGCAGTTCTCATTATAAATAGGAGGCTACAGATGCTCACACTGACACTTTCTGTCCCATGTGATATTGCATTAAGGTAATCAGAAGACTCCAAGCCAGCAACCTTCCCTCATCTTTGAGGGCCACAAACAACAAAAAAATAGAAAATTCCCTGGGTTCAATCTTCCTCAGATTTTAAATAGTCACATCAGAAGCAATAAAAGCTCACAGATCACGCAGAATGAAGATGATAACACTTTGAAAACATGGATGAATACAGTATTTGGCATTCTTACCCTGCGTACCAAGTGGGGGTTGAGCTGTTTTGTCTGTTTTCATTATAATGCAGCAGCCTGCCTGCCCAAGCAAGCTTGTTCAGGGAATGCAAGTGCCCTAAGGATCTTTGACTATAAACACGAAGGGTATAGAGCAGGGGTCGGCAACGTTTACCACTGAAAGAGCCAATATGGACCCATTTCCCACAGAAAAGAAAACACTGGGAGCCACAAAATGAAATAACACTGCATACAACGGGTTTTTTTTTGCCTTTACGCTATGTATAAACAAACTATAATGTGTTGCATTTATGAAATTGATGAACTCCTGCAGAGAAAACGAAATTACATTTCTGCATGCAACAAAAACATTTTGAACTCCGAAAAAAAAGACGTTGGGTTGAAGGTTACTCCATAGTTAGCCTACCTTGGATCGAAGAATTAAAAGAATGCGCGCACTGGCGGGTGTCAGGCATTGGCAGTTGTGATGTATATTAATAGCGATAAAAAAACACGTTGTAGCGGTGTGCTACACGCAGCACTAAAATAAAGACTGCAGTCAAAGGTAACTTTATTCGAACTAAACAGCCTTGCTTTAAAGCCTCCCTCAACCCGTCCCCGTGGGCGCGGATGCTCCAAAAGACACGTACTCACAAACCCCCGTAGGCTATCTCCCTTAGCCGGAACGGTGGCTAATTGTGAGCTGGTTCGGATGTGCCAGGAAACGGTGTCTTCGCAAAGTTTTCAGATTGTACAAGATCACCATAATCTTCAAATTTCGAATTACATTTCAAAAGCTAACAAACCACGGGGAGCCGCATCACAGAGATCAAAGAGCCGCATGTGGCTCTGGAGCCGCAGGTTGCCGACCTCTGGTCTAGAGGATAACAGAATCATTGTGCTGGCAGTCAGCTAGAGCTTGTGGCATCACTCTTTAAAGTTAGTTGTCACCGTAGAGATCATAGAGTAAGTAATATGGTGGCCTTCAGCTTGCTGAGGGACAACAATTTTTAAATGTACACTGCAGGTTCCTCAAATAATGCTTACTCATAGAGTCATAGAGAAGTACAGCACAGGAACAGGACCTTTGGCCCATC
Organism: Hypanus sabinus; assembly: GCF_030144855.1. Taxonomy (NCBI): domain Eukaryota; kingdom Metazoa; phylum Chordata; class Chondrichthyes; order Myliobatiformes; family Dasyatidae; genus Hypanus; species Hypanus sabinus. Next base: position 61,403,561 of record NC_082724.1, on the reverse strand, counting down.
TAGTTTAAACCATTTAAACTGCCTAGTCCCATTGACCTGCACCCGGACCACGGCTCTCTGTACCCCTCCCATCCATGCATCTATTCAAACTTCTCTTAAACATTAAAACTGAGCTCAGAAACACCACTTGTGCTGGCAGCTCACTCCACACTCATGAATCTCTGAATGAAGAAGTTTCCCCTCATGTTTCCCTTAAATATTTCACCTTTCACCCTTAACCCAAGACACCTAGTTGTAGTCCCATCCAACTTCCAATTCCTCCACCTCTGCCGCATCTGCTCTCAGGATGAGGCTTTTCATTTCAGAACTAAGGAGGTGTCCTCCTCCTTCAAAGAAAGGGGCTTCCATTCCTCCACCATCAATGCTGCCCTCAACTACAACTCTTTCATTTCGTGCACACCTACCCTCACCCCATCTTCCTTTCACCATCTTACCAGGAATAGGGTTCCTCTTGTCCTCACCCACCACCCCATCAGCCTCCAGGTACAGCACATAATTCTCCGTAACACCTGCCATCTCCAACAGTACCCCACCACCAAGCACATTTTTCCCTCTTTCTCACTTTCTGCAGGGAATATTTCCTGCCCAACTCCGTTGTCCATTCATCCTTCCCCACTGATCTCCTTCCTGACACTTATCCTTGCAAATGGAACAAGTGCTACACCTGCCCCTACACCTCTTACCCCACTACCATTCAAAGCCCCAAACAGTCCTTCCAGGTGAGGTGACACTTTATCTGTTGTGGTCATCTAGTGTATCTGCAGTTCCTGGTGTGGTCTCCTGTATATAGGTGAAATCTGATGTAGATTGGGAGTCCACTTCATCGAGCACCAGAGAAGGCAGGATCTCCCAGTGGCCTCCTATTTTAATTCCACTTCCCATTCACATTCTGATATGTCTATCCATGGCCTCCTCTACTGTTGCAATGAAGCCATACTCACGTTGGAGGAGCAACACCTTATATTCTGTCTGGGTAGCCTCCAACCTGATGGTATGAACATTGATTTCTCAAACTTCTGGTAAAGCCTCGCCCACATTCCCATTTCCCTCTCTCACCTGCCCATCACCTCCCTTTGGTGCTTCGGCCCCTTTTCATTCTTCCATGGCATTCCACTCTCTCCTATCAGATTCCCCCTTCCCCAACCCTATACTTCTTTCACCAATCAAATTCCCAGCTCTTTATTTCACCCCTCCCTCCCCTCCTGGTTTCACCTATCACCTTGTGTTTTTCCTCCCTTCCCCCCACTTTTTTACTCTGACTCCACATCTTTTTTTCTCCAGTCATGACGAAGGGTTTTGGCCTGAAAAGTCGACTGTACTTTTTTTTTACAGATGCTGCCTGGACTGCTGAGTTCCTCCACCATTTTGTGCCTGTTACTTGTAAAAAGCCTGCTTGCATTAACTTATCCATACCACTCATAATTTTGTTTATCCCTATCAAATCACCTCTCAATCTTTTATGCTTCAAAGTCCTAACCTATTCAATTGTTCCTTATAACTCAGGTCCTCCAGCCCTGGCAACACCCTTGAAAATTTTCTCTGCATTTTTTCAACCTTATTTACATCTTTCCTGTAGGTAGATGACCAAAACTGCACAAAATACTCTAAATTACAAAGTAGGACTCACCAACATCCCATCTCCTGTACCTAATACTTTGATTTATAAAGGCCAATGTGTGAGAAGCTTTCTTTACAATCCTATCTACCTGTGCTGCCATGAACTATGGACCAGTATTCCCAGATTACTTTGTTCTATCACACTCGTCCATGCCCTATTTTTCAACCTACCCTGGTTGGCTCTACCGAAGTACACCTCACACTTGTCTGCACAAAATTCCATCTGGCACTTTTCAGCCGCTTTTCCAGTTGGTCCAGATCTCGTTGCAAGCTCTGTTAGTCTTTCTTCTCTGTCCACTACACCTTCAGCTTTGGTGTTATCTGCAAATTTGCTATCTAGTTAACCACATTATCATCTAGATCTAGATGACAAACAACAATGGACCCAGCACCAATTGTTTAAAAAAGGCTCAAAAAGTAAGCCGGGAAATTATAGGCTGGTAAATTTGACATCGGTAATAGGCAAATTATTGGAAGGAATACTAAAAGATAGGATATACAAGTATTTGGATAGACAGGGACTTATTAGAAACAGTCAGCATGGCTTTGTGCATGGTAGATCATGTTTAACCAATCTATTAAGAGTTTTTCGAGGAAGTTACCAGGAAAGTGGATGAAGGGAAGGCAGTAGATGTCTTCCTTTGTCTATGTCCATATCTTTATCTATGTCCATCTATGTCCATGGACTTCAGTAAGGTCTTTGACAAGGTCCTGCATGGGAGGTTAGTTAGGAAGATTCAGATGCTAGGTATACATGGAGAGGTAGTAAATTGGATTAGACATTGGCTCAATGGAAGAAGTCAGAGAGTGGTAGTGGAGGATTGCTACTCTGAGTGGAGACCTGTGACTAGTGGTGTGCCACAGGGATCAGTGCTGGGTCCATTGTTATTTGTCATCTATATCAATGATCTGGATGATAATGTGGCAAACTGGATCAGCAAATTTGCTGATGATACATAGATTGGAGGTGTAGTGGACAGTGAGGAAGGTTTTCAAAGCTTGCAGAGGGATTTAGATCAGTTGGAGGAATGGGCAGAAAAATGGCAGATGGAGTTTAAAGCGAACAAGTGTGAGGTATTGCACTTCGGAAGGTCAAACCAAGGTAGAACATACAAGGTAAATGGTAGGACACTGAGGAGTGCAGTAAAACAGAGGGATCTGGGAGTACAGATACATAATTCCCTAAAAGTGACATTACAAGTAGATAGGGTTATAAAGAGAGCTTTTGGTACATTGGCCTTTATAAATCAAAGTATTGAGTATGAGTTGGAATGTAATGGTGAGGTTGTATAAGACATTGGTGAGACCGAATTTGGAGTATTGTGTGCAGTTTTGGTCACTGAATTACAGGAAGGATATTAATGAGGTTGAAAGAGTGCAGAGAAGCTTTACAAGGATGTTGCCGGGACTTGAGAAGCTGAGTTACAGAGAAAGAGGGGTGATTTGATAGAGGTGTATAAAATTATGATGGGTATAGATAGGGTGAATGCAAGCAGGCTTTTTCCACTGAGGCCAGGGGAGAAAAAAACCAGAGGTCATGGGTTAAGGGTGAAGGGGAAAAAGTTTAAAGGGAACATTGGGGTGGGGTTTCTTCACGCAGAGAGTGGTGGGAGTGTGGAATGAGCTGCCAGATGAAGTGGTGAATGCGGGCTCACTTTTGACATTGAAGAAAAACTTGGACAGGTATATGGATAAGAGGGGTTTGGAGGGATATGGCCCAGGTGCAGGTCAGTGGGACTAGGCAGAGAAATGGTTCGGCACAGCCATGAAGGGCCAGAAGGCCTGTTTCTGTGCTGTAATGTTCTATGGTTCTATGGTTCAATCCCTGCAGCACTCCATGAGTCCCAGGCCTCCAGTCAGAGAGGCAACCACTCTCTGGCTTCACCCACAAACCAATGTCTAATCCAATTTACTATCTCATCTTGAATGTCGAGCAACTGAATCTTCCAGATCAAACTCTCATGCGAGACCTTGTCAAGTGCCTTCATAAAGTCCATGTAGACAACACCCTCTGTCTGGTAACTTCCCCTAAAAACTCCATAAGATTGGTTAGGCACGACTTACCACGCACAAAGCCATGCTGGCTATCCCTAATATAGACAGACAGACAGACATACACAAAGTACACTGCAGATGCTTTGGTCAAATCAAGACACACAAAAAGGCTGGATGAACTAAGTAGGTCGGGCAGCAACCGTTGAAAGAAGCAGTCAACGTTTCGGGTTGAGACCCTTCATCAGGACCCTTGACCTGAAACATTGACTGCTTCTTTCAATGGATGCTGCCCGACCTGCTGAGTTCATCCAGCTTTTTTGTACGTCTTGACAGACATACTTTATTGATCCCGAGGGAAATTGGGTTTTGTTACAGTTGCACCAACCAAGAATCGTGTAGAAATATAGCAATATAAAAACATAAATAATTAAATAATAAGTAAATTATGTCAAGTGGAAATAAGTCCAGGACCAGCCTATTGGCTCAGGGTGTCTGACACTCCGAGGGAGGAGTTATAAAGTTTGATGGCCACAGGCAGGAATGACTTCCTATGACGCTCAGTGTTGCATCTCGGTGGAATGAGTCTCTGGCTGAATGTTCTCCTGTGCCTAATGAGTACATTATGGAGTGGATGGGAGACATTGTCCAAGGTGGCATGCAACTTGGACAGCATCCTCTTTGCAGACACCACCGTCAGAGAGTCCAGTTCCACCCCCACAACATCACTGGCCTTACGAATGAGTTTGTTGATTCTGTTGGTGTCTGCTACGCTCAGCCTGCTGCCCCAGCACACAACAGCAAACATGATGGCACTGACCACCACAGCCTCGTAAAGCATCCTCAGCATCGACCGGCAGATGTTAAAGGACCTCAGTCTCCTCAGGAAGTAGAGACGGCTCTGACCCTTCTTGTAAACAGCCTCAGTGTTCTTTGACATCCCTATCTATCCAAATACTCATATCTGGCCCCGTGGAATACCTTCCAATTAATTTCCTACTGGAATGCTGTTATCCTCCGAACCTCCAGTACCTCACCTGCCACTAAGGATGATTTAAATGTCTCTGCTGGGGCCCCTGCAATTTCTCCACTGGCTACCCAGGGGATCTGAGGCAACACCTTGCCAGGCCTTGGACATTCATCCACCCTAATTTGCCTAAGGATAGCAAACACTTCCTCCTCTGTGATTTGTTGTGTCCATGACCTCACTGCTGATTTGCCTCACTTCTATAGACTCTGTGTCTGCCTCCCAAGTAAATAAAGATGCAAAAAATCCATTTTAGATCTTCCCCCATCTCTTTTGGATCCATGCATAGATCACCTTTCTGATCTTCCAGAGGAACAAGTCTGTCCCTTGCAATCCTTTTGCTGTTAATGTATCTGTAAAATCCCTTAGGGTTCTCCTTCACATTATTTCTTGGGCAACCTCATGCCATCTTTTAGCCTTCATGATTTCTTTCTTCGGTGTTCTCTTGCATCTCCTATACACCATAAGCACCTCTGACATGCTATGCACTTCCTCCTTTTTAACCAGGGCTTCAATATCTCATGAAAACTACGGCACATAGTTATATCTTTATATATATATTATACCTTTTATGTAGGCACATACAAGCTTTGTACTCTCAAAATTTCATTTCTGAAGGCCTCCCAGTTACCAAGTACATCTTTGCCAGAAAATAGCTTGTCCCAATCCACACATTTCAGATCCTTTCTGATACCAGCAAAATTGGTCCTTCTCCAATTTAGAATCTCAAACTACATACCAAACCTATCTTTTCCATAATTACCTTGAAATTAATGACATTATCATCACTAAATGTGAGGTGTTCCCCTACACAGACTTCTGTCACCTGTGCTCTCTTATGATCAAGTATCTCACACTCTCTCATTGGGACTTCTATGTACTGATTAAGTAAACTTTCTTGAACACATCTGACAAACTCTTTCCCATCTAGTCCTTTTAAAGTATGGGCGTCTCAGTCAATACACGGAAAGTTAAAGTCACCAATTGCAACAACATTGTGTTTCCTGCAACAGTCAGCAATCTCTCTATAAATTTGTTCTGCTAAATCTCACGATGCTGTTGGTGCCATTAACATGGTTGTAGCTTTTCTCCCATCCCAGTTCTGCCCACAAGGTCTCACTAGACAGGTTTTCCAGTCTGTCCTGATTGAGCACTGCCGTGATACTTTCCCTGACTAGTAACACCACCCCGCTGCTCTGTTGTATCTAAAACAACTGAGCTCTGGAACATTGAGCTTCCTGTCCTGCCCCTCCTGCAGCCAAGTCTCACTAGTGGCTACAACATCATAATTCCATATGTTGATCCATGCCCTGAGCTCATCTGCCTTTTCTACAAGACTTCTTGCATTGAAATATACACAGCTCAGAGCATCATTCACATCGTACTCAACCTTTTGATTTCAGACTTTGCCTGAGGTCCTAACATCTGCCTCCACAACCTCTCCACTATCAGTTCTGGTGCTCTGGTTCCCACATCCCTGCAATTCTGGTTTAAACTCCTCCCCATACAGCACAGGCAAACCTTCCTACTAAGATATTAGTCCCCCTCCAGTTCAGATGCAAGCTGTTTCTTCTGTACGGGTCCCACCTTCCCTGGAAGAGAGACCAATGATCTAAAAATCTGATGCCCTCCCTCTCTGTTTCACCAATTCCTTAGCCATGTGTTAAACTGTATGATCTTACTACTTCCAGCCTCACCAGCATGTGGCATGGGTAGCAATCCTGAGATCACAACCCTGGAGATCCTGTTCTTTAACTTCGTACTTTACTCCCTGAACTCACTTTGCAGAACCTCTTAACTCTTTCTACCTATGTCATTGTTACCTACATGGACCATGACCTCTGGCTGCTCACCCTCCCAGTTAAGAATGCTGAAGACTCAATTTGATATCCCGAACCTGGCACCCAGGAGGCAACATACCATCTGGGAATCTCGTTCACACCCACAGAACCTCCTTTCTGTTCCCTTAACTAACAAATCTCCTGTAACAACAGCTCGCCTCTTCTCCCCTGCTTTCCTTCTGAGACAGAATTAGTCTCAGTGCCAGAGACCTGGCCATTGCGACTTTCCTCTGCAAGGTCATTCCCCTCAACAGTATCCAAAGTATACCTGTTGTCGAAGGGAATAGCCACAGGGGTACCCTGTACTGGCTGTTTAACCTCTTTCCTTATCCTGACTGTTACCCAGTTTCCTGTGTCCTGCACCTTAGGTGTAACTATCTCTCTATATGTCCTATCTATCACCCCATTAGCTTCCTGAATGATCCAGAGTTCACCCAGTTCCAACTCCAAGTCCTGTTAGAAGCAGCAGCTGGATTCAGTTTTTGCAGGTGAAGTTGTCAGAGACTCTCGAAGTCTCTCAGCCTTCCCACAAACCAGAAGAGGAACATTCAGCTATCCTGCCTAGCATCCTTCCTGTTCTAATTGTGCAAATTAAAGGAAACAATAAATAAACTGGAAAAAATATTACCTACAGCTTTTTACTTTCGCTCACTCAAGCCTCTCCTCGCTGAAGCCTCAAAGAGCTGAAGTCTCAAGTAACTCTAACAGTGTCCACTCCAACAATGGCCAGTCTACTTGCCCCACCTTATTTTTATTTGTTTTTGCCAATCAATCCCAATTGCTGACACCAAACTGCTGCAAAATGATGCCTATGTCCTGAATCAGCAAATCTGAGTGATCTGCATTTCCTCACTTTCCTGATTGCAGCTGTTCTAATATGCTGAACTGCCACAAATCGATGCCTTATGTACTCAATCGACAAATTTGTGAGAGCTACATATTTTCACACTCTGGATCACTGATTGGTCGCTGCTCGAAGAACTTTAGTTGAAAAATGAGGTGCATAGCTAAAGAGATTGATGAGGCTCTCCCTTCACATAAATTGTTCAGATGTTTTTCAGTACTAAGAATACAAGGCAAAAAGTACAAAAATGTGCTGTTGCATTGTAGCATAAAAACAAGTTTCCAACTTGACATGCAACTAAATCCTATATTTGAAAATAGCAGTGGCAAAGCTATTGTATTTCATTAATTAAAATACATTACCGTTAGTTGAAGACCAAAAAAAAATTGCAGACGAGTAATGGAAGATGATTCAATCTATTATTTTTTTCCACATCTGAAAAACTTTGCTATATTTCAGCATAGGCACAAAAACGAAAATAAGAAGTTGACCTGTTGTGGTTCCCTTGAAGTTCCTTTTTGAGTTTTGTAACATTCTGCAGCTGGGAATACCCATCGCCAGATTTTCTTGTCTATCATCCAGGATGATGAATTGATCACACATAATTTGGTTGCAGAAGAATCAGGGCGGGGGAGAGTTGATGAGGATGCAAGAGGAAAAATGGCAATAATATAGGATTACATGGATGTTTAGGGTAGGTGTGGACGCAATGGGTCAAACACCCAGTTTCCTTGCCATATGACAAGAAATAAATGGGGAAATTGGACTTGTGGGAATTCTCCAATGACCACATTAAGTCAAGCTGAGACAATTGTCATATAAAGAAATATAACAAAACCTTCTTGCAGCAGCAGCGCTGGTGCATTGCTTCAGAAGTCAGAACAGATTTCAAAGTTTAAAAGAAGTTTGGACAGGTACATGGATGGTAGGGGTTTGGAGGGCTATGGTGTAGGTTGATGGGAGTAGGCAGTTTAAATGGCTTAGTGTGGATTAGATGGGCCATAGGGCCTGTTCTGTGCTGTATTTTTATATATATATATATAAGTTGATGGGGTAAAGGGATTTTTCTATACTGTAAGAAAATGTGAAAAATTATGTCACGTTACTAAGTCAAGCCCTTCCCACGTTACGGTAAGGATATGGTCCTGTGAACTTGTTGTGTTGTGTTCCTGTGATGCATACATCAGGATGCTCTTTATCAATTACAGTGCAGCATTTAAGACCATCATTCCTTCAAAACCTATCAGTAAACTCCAAGACCTGGGCCTTAATACCCCCTTGTGCAATTGGATCCTGGATTTCCTTATTTGTAGACCCCAGTCAGTCTGGATTAGCAAAAACATCTCCTTCACAATCTCCACCAACAAGGAGCACTGCAAGGATGTGTACTTATCCCCCTGCTCTACTTCTCAATCAAAATTAGTAAGACCAAGGATCTGATTTTAGACTAGGAGAGGGAAACCTTGGCAAATTTCTATAGATATGTGATGGAAAGTGTGCTGACTGGCTGCATTACAGCCTGGTATGGGAACACCAATGCCTTTGAGCAGAAAATCCTACAAACAGCAGTGGATTCTGCCCAGTACATCACAGGTAAAGCCCTCCAAACTATTGAGCACATCTACATGAAACATTGCCATAGAAAAGCAGCATCCATCATCAAAGATCCTCACCACCTAGGCCATGCTCTTTTCTCACTGATGCCATCAGGAAGGTGGTACAGGAAGCTCAGGACTTGTACCACCAGATCAAGAACAGTTACTAACCCTCAGCTGTCAGGCTCTTGAAAAAAAGAGGATATCTGTACTCACTTAGAAACTCTTTTATCTGTTATTTGATGCTTGTTATTTATGACTATTTTTTTGTATCTGTACTTGCGGTTTGCTGTCTATTGTTTATGGTTACATAGAAACACAGAAAAACTACAGCACACTATAGCCCTTTCTTGAATAAGGGAACAAAATCCAAAACCCTCCAATCCTCCAGAACCATTCCCGTCTGAATGGTAGGAACAGGAAAACAGATTATTATCTGAATGGTAACCTGAATGGTAAGAACAGGAAAATAGATTGTTATCCGAATGGTAAGAACAGGAAAACAGATTATTATCTGAATGGTGGCCAATTAGGAAAAGGGGAGGTGCAACGAGACCTGGGTGTTATTATACACCAGTCATTGAAAGTGGGCATGCAGGTACAGCAGGCGGTGAAAAAGGTGAATGGTATGTTGGCATTCATAGCAAGTGGATTCAAGTACAGGAGCAGGGAGGTTCTACTGCAGTTGTACAAGGCCTTGGTGAGACCACACCTGGAGTATTGTGTGCAGTTTTAGTCCCCTAATCTGAGGAAAGGCATTCTTGCCATAGAGAGAGTACAAAGAAGGTTCACCAGATTGATTCCTGGGATGGCAGGACTTTCATATGAAGAAAGACTGGATCGACTAGGCTTATACTTGGTGGAATTTAGAAGATTGAGGTGGGATCTTATTGAAACGTATAAAATTCTAAAGGAATTGGACAGGCTAGATGCAGGAAGATTGTTCCTGATGTTGGGGAAGTCCAGAATGAGGGGTCACAGTTTAAGGATAAAAGGGAAGCCTTTTAGGACCGAGATGAGGAGAAACTTCTTCACACAGAGTGGTGAATCTGTGGAATTCTCTGCCACAGCAAACAGATGAGGCCAGTTCATTGGCTATATTTAAGAGGGAGTTAGATATAGCCCTTGTGGCTAAAGGGATCAGGGGGTATGGAGAGAAAGCAGGTACAGGGTTCTGAGCCATGATCATACTGAATGGCGGTGCAGGCTTAAAGGGTTGAATGGCCTACTCCTGCACCTATTTTCTATGTTTCTATGTCCCCACTTATGATGCAAAGATCATTGCCAGAGGCTCAGCAATCTCCTCCCTCGCCTCCCACAGTAGCCCGGGATACATCTCATCTGGTTCCAGTGACTTACCCAACTTGATGCTTTCCAAAAGCTCCAGCACATCCTCTTTCTTAATATCTATGTGCTCAAGTTTTTCAATCTGCTGCAAGTCATCCCTACAATTGCCAAGATTCTTTTCTGTAGTGAATACTGAAGCAAAGTACTCATTAAGTACCTCTGATATCTCCTCCAGTTCCATACACACTTTTCCACTGTCACACTTGATTGGTCCTATTCTCTCACATCTTATCCTCTTGCTCTTCACATACTTGTAGAATGTCTTGGGGTTTTCTTTAATCCTACTTGCCAAGGGCTGCTCATGGCCCCTTCTGGCTCTCCTAATTTCTTTCTTAAGCTCCATCCTGCCAACCTTATACAATCTTCTGGATCTTTATCATTACTAGTTTTTGAACCTTTCGTAAGCTTTGCTTTTCTTCTTCACTGGATTTACAACAGCCTTTGTACACCATGGTTCCTGTACCCTACCATCCTTTCCCTGTCTCATTGGAATGTATATATGCATAACGCCACACAAATATCATCTGAACATTTGCCACATTTCTGCCGTACATTTCCCTGAGAACACCTGTTCCCAATTTATGCTTCCAAGTTCCTGCCTGATAGCCTCATATTTCCCCTTACTCCAATTAAACACTTTCCTAACTTGTCCAATCCCTCTCCAATGCTATGGTAAAGGAGATAAAATTGTGATCACTATCTCCAAAATGCTCTCCCACTAAGAGACCCAACACCTGACCAGGTTCATTTCCCAACACCAGATCATGTACAGCCTCTCCTCTTGGAGGTTTGTCTACATATTGTGTCAGGAAACCTTCCTGAACACACCTAACAAACTCCATCCCATTTAAACGTCTTGCTCCAGGGAGATACCAATCAATATTTGGGAAATATTTGGGAAACAACAACCTTGTTATTATTACACCTTTCTAGAATCTGTCTCCCTATTTTCTCCTCGATGTCCCTGTTACTATTGGGTGGTTTATAAAACAGCCAGTAGAGTTATTGACCCCTTCCTGTTTCTAACTTCCACCCACAGAGACTCAGTAGACAATCCCTCCATGACTTCTTCCTTTTCTACAACCATGACACCATCTCTGATCAGCAGTGCCACGCCCCCACCTCTTTTGCCTCCCTCCCTTTCCTTTTTGAAACATCTACAGCCTGGTAACCATTCCTGCCCCTGAGCCATCCAAGTCTCTGTAATGGTCACAACATCACAGCTCCAAGAACTGATCCACACTCTAAGCTCATCCACTTTGTTCATGATGCTTCTTGTATTAAAATAGACATCTCAAACCATCGGAATGAATGTATCCCTTCTCTATCACCTGCCTATCCTCCCTCTGGCATTGTCTCCAAACTTTCTCTATTTGTGAGCCAACCTCCTCTTTCTCCGTTACTTTAGTTCGGTTCCCACCCCCCTCCCCCCCAGCAATTCTAGTTTAAACTCTCCCCAATAACCTTAGTAAACCTCCCTGCCAGGGTATTGGTCCCTCTCAGATTCAAGTGCAACTCATCCTTTTTGTACAGGTCACGCCTGCCCCAAAAGAGGTACCAATGATCCAGAAATCTGAATTCCTGTCCTCTGCTCCAATCCCTTAGCCACACATTTATCCTCTACCTCACTCTATTCCTATACTCACTGTCACGTGGTACAGGCAGTAATCCTGAGATTACTACCTTTGAGGTCCTGCTACTGAACTTCCTTCCTAACTACCTGTAGTCTTTTCTCAGGACCTCCTCCCTTTTCCTACCTATGTTGTTGGTACCAATATGTACCACAACCACTGGCTGTTCACCTTCCCACTTCAGGATATCGTGAACGCAATCAGAAACATCCTGGACCCTGACACCTGGGAGGGTTACTGTTCTATAGATTTGCTAAGTATGCCTACAGAAAAAGAATCTCAGGGGTGTATGTGGTGACATGAATGTACTCTGATAATAATTTTTTATTTTAACTTTGAACTGTTTGTAGCTAACCAAATAGTATGCAAGTTGTAAATACGGTCGCGAAACGAGTCTCCACGTGGCAGAAGACAATGGCAGTCCCACAGCAGCCAGCACATCCATCCCACCAGTCTTTCAAATGTTTTCTTATATGCAAGGTTCTGTACATAATTGGGTTCATAAGTTGCGGAGATCTGTATGATCACAGTTAACTTAATTCTCTTTAAAAGGGCTGGCATAGTAGTGTTCCAATCACAAACAAGAGAAAATCTGCAGATGCTGAAAATCTGAGCAACACACACAAAATTCTGGAGGAACTCAACAGGCCAGGCAGCATCTAGGAAAAGAGTACAGTCAACGTTTCGGGCTGAACCCCTCCAGCATAGTAGTGTAGCAACTAGCGTAACACTATTACTGTGCCAGCAACATGGGTTCAATTGTCACACTGTCTGTAAGGAGTTTGTACATTCACCCCATGATGATGTGAGTCTCCTTTGGGTGCTCCAATTTCCTCCCACATTCCAAAGACGTACAGGTTAGTAGGTTAAATGGCACATTGGTGTAATCCAGTGCCGCAGTCTCATTGGGACAAAGGGCTGCTTACCATCATGCATCTCCAAATATAAAAATAAATTAAATAAAAAATGTAAATAAAAAAACAAAACTACAGATGCTGGAAATCTGAAATAATAGCTGTAAATATGGGAATATTCAACAGGACAGGCCGCATTTGCTGAATGAAGTGAAGGGTTAACACCTGAGGTCAAAGACTCTGCCTCTGACCTGAAACATTAACTCTGTTTCTCTTTCTACAAATACTGCCTGATCTCTGTTTTTTTATTTTCTATTAGTTTAGGTCTGTACACCTGCCTTTCGTAGCTATGAGCGCTAAGGGATGATGTAGGAGGACTTGCTCAAGTTGTTTGGTCTGGTGGCTGGTGATACACCTTATCATCCTTCTGTTTATTGTTCTACAATTGGTGTTTTCTGTTACATTGTAACAGAAAAACTTTGGACCTTCTTGCGCATCTTGGTGGCAGATTATTCATCCACCACCTCTTCAAAAAGTTGCCTACCATAGTGCACTGCTTACCACACAGCCCTGGTGGCATTGTCACAAGTTTGATTTCTTCATCCCTTCCTAAAGATTCCTTTAAATGTTTGCAATCTACATGCATCTTTCTTGAAAACTGAAATTAACTTTGAATGACTCCTCATGTCTGTCCGGCTGTCTCAAGGCAACTCTATTGAGATAATTGGCTTTCATCAAATTTAAACTCTTGTATTTATTTACTACAGGTTGAAACTTCTGTGTTCTGGTTTTCCTGTGCTTCAGCATGCTCTCCATCTGTAAGTATAGATCTGTAAGTAAGTAACTAATAGCTAAAATCTAAAATGAGTTAATCTGTACAATCAATCGAACTAAACTTCCAGTGCCACTTCTACAAATTCAGCTGACTGCGTTTCTGACGTACAGAAATTTCAGATCACAGAGAGGTCAGGTCTTGAAACCCTCAGTGCAGTGTTCATACTAAAAAATAACTTCTCAAGGAAGATGATTATGGGGTAATGGCTGTGGTTTGGATTTCCTGTGGTCCAGCACCAGTCAGGTCCCAAGGGTGCTGTACTAGAAAGTTGCAATCTGTATTAGCATCAATATCATCTCCTATTGCACCCACTATAACCATCTTCTTCCTCCATAGCTCAACACATTTCTTAAGTTCATGAAACTCAAAATAACTTTCATTTATACATAATATTTAACAGAGGAAAGTGTTGCAAGTCACTTTATTATAAGCAACACAAAATGTAGCATCAGGTGTTATTTGTTTTTCGTACTTTCATGAATACACTGTTTTAAAAAAAGGAACTGTAATAAATTATAACACTATTCAGTCCATCATGTACATGTTATCCAACATCAACTAGTGTGATGTACCTTTTCACATATTTTGTAAGTCTTCCCCACACCCTCTGTGGTGAGATCACATTCTTGTTGTATGACAATTGGTACTGTACATGACGCTGTAGCTGTGACCTAACTGGTGTTTTATACAGTTCTAGAATGACCTGCCTACTCAATTAGTTTACATCTTGGCCAATAAAGATAGACATATGTATAGCTTCTCAACCATCTGATCTAACTGTCCCTCCAACTACAAGGTTGTGTGCACATGAACTTGAGAAGTCCTTGCTCCTCTGCACTAGGTACAATGCATTCCCTTGCCTTGCCAACATCCTGGAACTGTAAGGAATGCTCAGTAAAATAAAATTCCTGAAGAGAATGGAACCCTGTTTGATATTCAATATTTACTGATTTTGATTTAATACTTGCAGGTACCACACATTCCTGGAATTTGTTGGAAGATTATTTTAAATCTTACAGATGATTGGGTACACCCTGATGGATATCCTAGCAGCTCTCCATTATAGTAGCACTGTCGATATAGGGAAAACCTTAAAAACAGCCTGGTGAGACACGCACACAGAAGAAGTACGTAAATACCAACATCTATATTCATTTAAATGGACAATCCAAAGAAAGATCTGTACCCTCAGTGAAGTGATTATCTGCTTTACTTAATAAATTTCCATCCATTTCAAGTGGATAGATGGGTGCCTTTGAAATTGGAGTAGATTTTCTGTAAGAGTTCCCTTATCTCCAGCTGTAACTTCAGCCAGAACTCTGCAGAAACTGTACCACCGCTGAAACTGAAGATGAAAACAGTTCCTACGAAAATTGTGATTTGTTGAACCCTGGTGTGCGCAAATTAGCTGGCTTGATTCCTACATTACACCAGTGAATACATTTCAAAAGTAATTAACTGGCTGTGAATTGCTTTGAGAGACTAGATATTCAGGAAAGATTCTATAAAAGTACACAATCTTTCTTATCGCAGAAAATGCCAGCTTGCTGGATCCCCAGAAGAGTGTGAGCCAGCCAAAGGCCACACTATAAAACCAATGAAGTGCTTCTTAAGAGCTGTCATTGGTTTTGCAGAGAAAGATGGTGGACAATGTTTACACAGCATGGTCTCCCAAAAGCCGATGAATAAAATGTCTAATTAAACTATTTTTGTACAGTTGGTTGAGGCTTCAATAATATAGGACACAGAAGAGAGCAGCAGTCAATCTTGAAACGAAAAGTTAGATAAGCAGTCACTGCATGAGCTAAGCAAACCAGTACAAGAATGGAAATTCAGTTATAATTCATTAATTTCTCTCAACATCCTCTTTCATGATTTTTACAATTGAGTGATCAGCCTAAGTTCCAAGAAGTCTCTAAATCTGATAATGGAAAACACAGGTTTTGCAGTCACTTCTGACACTTATTAAAACACCAGGAGAGTAAATTTTTGTGCATGTGGACCATAGAGAAAGGCCAGATTATAGCCATGCACTACTGGTGCTGGATAGCTAAAGAATTATTGAACAATCTTGTAAATTAATTTAGCTTTATTAAAAACAAACAAGCGCAGGAGTAGGTCACCCATGCCTTTCAGCCTGCTCCACCGTTCATCAAAACTATGATGTGTCAAACTCAGCTCCATTTCCCAACATTATCCGCATATCCCTCAA
Organism: Hypanus sabinus; assembly: GCF_030144855.1. NCBI lineage: Eukaryota > Metazoa > Chordata > Chondrichthyes > Myliobatiformes > Dasyatidae > Hypanus > Hypanus sabinus. The sequence continues at coordinate 61,387,766 of NC_082724.1, read as the reverse complement.
TGTCCTCAATATTTCAAAATCCTACAACTTGTTTTGAATGATCTCGATGACCAGGTCTGGAGTAGAGAATTCCAAACTTTAACGACCCACTATGTGAAGGAATTTCTCTTCATCTCAAACCTGTAGAGATCCTTTTTTGTCTGAGACTGTGAAATCATTTCTTAGGCATTTCAGTCAGGAGAAATATCCTCCACACATTCACCCTGTGAAATCCTGTAACAATTATAAAACCTATAAGATATAGGACCAGAATTAGGCCATTTGGCCCATTGAGTCTACCCCATTTCATCATGGCTGATCCATTTTTCCTCTTAGCCCCAATCTCCTGCCTTCCCCCACCTCCATATCCCTTCGTACTCTTATCAATTAAGAATATATAAAATTCTGCCTTAAATATATATAAAGGGCCACCACAGTCAAGTCAAGTCATTCTTATTGTCATTTCGACCATAACTGCTGGTACAGTACATAGTAAAAATGAGACAACGTTTTTTTTCAGGACCATGGTGTTACGTGATACAGTACAAAAACTAGATTGAACTATGTAAAAAACACAGAAAAAAACTACACGACTACAGACCTATCCAGGAATGCATAAAGTGCACAAAACAGTGCTGGCATTACGATAAATAATAAACAGGACAATAGGGCAGTAAGGTGTCTGTCCAGGCTCTGGGTATTGAGGAGTCTGATAGCTTGGGGGAAGAAACTGTTACATAGTTTGGTTGTGAGAGCCCAAATGCTTCACTGCCTTTTCTCAGACGGTAGCAGGAAGAAGAGTTTGTATGAGGGGCGATCTGAGATGGTGCAATTTCCAAACCAGGCAGTGATGCAGCTGCTCAGGATGCTCTCAATACAACCCCTGTAGAATGTGATGAGGATGGGGGGTGGGAGATGGACTTTCCTCAGCCTTCGCAGAAAGTAGAGACGCCGTTGGGCTTTCCTTGCTATGGGGCTGGTGTTGAGGGACCAGGTGAGATTCTCCGTCAGGTGAACACCAAGAAATTTGGTGCTCTTAACAATCTCTACCGAGGAGCTGTCGATGTTCAGCAGAGAGTGGTTGCTCCATGCCCTCCTGAAGTCAACAAACATCTCTTTTGTTTACATTCAGAGACAGGTTGTTGGCCCTGCACCAGTCTGTTAGCTGCTGCACCTCCTCTCAGTAAGCTGATTTGTCGCTCCTGCTGATGAGACCCACCACGGTTGAGTAATCGGCGAACTTGATGATGTGGTTTGAACTGTGTGTTGCAGCACAGTCGTGGGTCAGCAGAGTGAACAGCAGTGGACTGAGCACACAGCCCTGGGGGGCCCCCATGCTCAGTGTGATGGTTTTGGAGATGCTGCTCCCAACCCGGACTGACTGAGGTCTCCCAGTTAGGAAGTCTAGGATCCAGTTGCAGAGGGAGGTGTTCAGGCCCAGTAGGCTCAGCTTTCCAGTCACTGAGGGATGATTGTGTTGAATGCTGCACTGAAGTCTATGAACAGCATTCAAATGTATGTGAATTTTTTGTCCAGGTGGGTTAGGGCCAGGTGGAGGGTGGTGGCAATGGCGTTGTCTGTTGAGCAGTTGGGACGGTACACAAACTGCAGGGGTCCAGTGAGGGGGGCAGCAGGGTCTTGATATGCCTCATGACAAACCTCTCGAAACACTTCATGATGATGGATGAGAGTGCAATGGGACAGTGGTCATTTAGGCAGGACACTGAAGACTTCTTCGGCATGGGGACGATGGTGGCGGCCTTGAAGCACGTTGAAACGGTGGCGCTGCTCAAGGAGATGTTGAAGTGAGAACATCTGCTAGCTGGTCTGCACATCCTCTGAGCACTCTACCAGGAATATTGTCTGGTCCAGCAGCCTTCCACAGCTGCCTGAGGCATCGAATTCCACAGATTTACCACTTCTGGCTAAAGAAATTCCTCCTCATCTCTATTCTAAAAGGACACCCCTCTATTCTAAGGATGTGTCCTCTGGTCTTAGACACTCCCACCATAGGAAATATACTCTCCACATTCACTCTATGAAGGTCTTTCACCATTTGACTGGTATCGATTAGGTCACCCCTAATTTTTCTGAATTCTAGTGAATATAGGCCCTGTATACCACAAGCCATTTGATCCTGGAATTTTTTTCATGAACCTCTTTTGAACCCTCTCCAATTATGCAAAAGTCCACCTCTCATTCTTCTATACCCTGAATACACCATAAAACCATAAAATATAGGAGTAAATTAGGCTATTTGGCCAATTGAGTCTGCTCCACATTTGATATACTGCAAATCCTTTCTTCCCCTCCTCAACCTCATTCCCTGACCCATTCCCTGTAATCTTTGATGCTGTGTCCAATCAAGAACCTATCAATCTCTGCCTTAAATACACCCAATAACCTGGCCTCCACAACTGCCTGTGGTACAAAATCCACAAATTCACCACCCTCTGGCTAAAGAAATTTCTCTGCATCTCTGTTTTAAAAGGTAGCCCCTCTATCCTGAGGCTGTGCCCTCTTGTCCTAGACTCCCCCAACATGGGAAACTTCCTTTCCACATCTACTCTGTCTAGGCCTTTCAACATTCAAAAGGTTTCAATGAAATCCCCCTCACCTTTCTAAATTTCCAGCAAGCAAAGCTGCCAGCAAAGAACTAATCTCCTATACCTTCATTGTACTCCTACAATAAACATTTACTTTTTTATGCAAGGTGACCAAAACTGTATATTTTACTCCAAGTACAATCTCATCACGGCCCCATATAAATGCAGTAAGCTATGAAATTGTGTACTCAAAACATCGGAGAGGGTATAGGAACTGCTGATATTTCAGGTCGAAACCCCATTTCAGGATTGCTTGTTTGTTTGCTTGTCTTCTAAATTACTGGTCACAACTTCACGTTAGCATTTTTTGACTTGCATACAAGTACACCAGGTTGGTTCTAACAATCAACCTCTCCAAATAGGGTATTTTATAAAATACTGCCTTTCTGTTATATTCATCAAAATAAATAACCTCATAATTTTCTGCATTATATTCTATCTGCCAGACTCTTGCCTACCCTTTCTAAGAAGGGATGGAGATAAAAAGCTCATAACCATTGGGCAGCTAACCTGTCATAGAACATAGAAATGCCAACCATGTTATCTACTCTAGAAACTGCTTAGAATTACCCGATTGGACAGCCCTCTATTTTTCTAAGCTCAATGTACCTATCTAAAAGTTTCTTAAAATACCTTATTGTATCCACCTCTACCACCATTGCTGGCAGTGCACTTCATGCACCCACCACTCTGTGTGAAATACTTACCTCTGACATCCCCCTTGTACCTACATCCAAGCACCTTAAAACTATTTCAGCCCTGAGAAAAAGCCTCTGACTATCCACATGATCAATGCTCCTCATTACACCTCCCACTGGAAAAACTCCTGATTTCATTATTAATAGCAGGACATCTAGAATATTGTGAAATATCTGGCAAAGTCAATTTGGGCTTTAGACAATTCTCTTAGTACTGTGACTAATACTTGATGCATGCCTGCTCCAGGATTAACAGTCTAAATAAAATTAACGGCATCCTTACAGCCACTGCTTTGGGTTTTGGAAATACAGACAGACAAGACAGATACACAGAGACACATCATGTGTGATAAATGCATCCATCGTGCTGCAGCAACAGCGTCCACAGTTCAGTACACTGGGCATGTGATTAAATATACTTCCAACTGAATCAGGAGTGAAGAGCAAACCCAGAGCAGCTTCTGGCTAATAGGCTTCCACCACCACCTAGTTTCTTTAAACGTATATTTAAACTATTCTCCAACTGAAACTGAACGTTGAACTAAATGATTGCCAACTAAGTTATATTCCACTAAAGAAAGTCAGTAGACTAACTCTGAACCCAGCAGTGGAGTGAAATCAGTAAACCCATTACAGAATACTTCTTATAGTTAAGAATGAAATCCTTCAAAAATAAGTCATTATCTTGAACAAAGCAAATGATTGGAATTGTGCTTCGTTGAAGTTCAAGTCACAGAACAGGCCCTTTGACCCACCTGCCAATCTGTTATACTACTTTGCGTCACTCGCACCTAGACCATGGCCTTCCATAACACTCCCATCCATGTACTTATCCAACCTCTCTTAAATGTTGAATTTGAACCCGCACCCACCTCTTCCGCTGGCAGCTTGATCCACACTCTCACCAACCTCCGTGAAAAAGTTCTCCCACATGTTCCCCTTAAACCTTTCACCCTTAACCTATGACCTCTGGCTCGAGTCTCACCCAACTTCAATGGAAAAAGCCTGCTTGCATTTACAATATCTATACTCCTTATACTTGAGAACTGAGGTGAGCAGCAATTGGACCGGTAAGTAGATCAGCAAAAAGCTAAGCGTTTGAAATCTACAGCGTAACAATTGCTGAAATATTAGTAGCTGATATATTGGATGGGGCCATGAAAGAAGGTAAGACATTTCTGGATTTAGTCCAGTGCAATAAAGTAGATTGCACTGTCACAATCAGAAAGCATCTTCGGAACAGTAATGAAAAATCTGGACTAATTATCGAGGACAAGGAACAGCCTACAATGTTCAACAGCCGGTGAACTTAATTTACTGAATTAAAAAGTGATATATCCTGGGAAAATTGTTACCATATACTGAGACAGGCTGGAATCATGAGCTGCTTTATAATCTAGATATTCTTTCTGGGGGAGAAACACATGCAATCAATGCCTCCTGGATGGTAAACATTACTGGACTGTTTCAATAGCTTGATGTTTTATATTCTATTTTTCACTCTGCGCAATTTTTTTTTGTACATTGGGTGTTTGATGTTTTCTTTGAACATGTTCTATGGTGTTTCTTTGTTTCGTGGCTGTCTGCAAGGGGAGCAAACCTCAGGGTTGTAAACTGCATACATACTTTGATAATAAATCAACTTTTTGAAGCTTTGAATAAAGAGTTAAACAGTAGAATGAAACAAAAAATCTCATCAGAAAATGCTCCTGTACACAGCAAAATTCCTCTGTTCTGACCCATTCAACACAACAAATAACAGATTCAGCAGCAGAATCTGCTGAATATAAAAATGCATGGGACAAATGAAATCGCATTAAAAAGAAAGTAAGAGAAGCAAAGATACAGAGCAAAAATAAACAGGCAGCTAAAAGTAAGGCAATCTGATGATCTTCTCCAGGATATCAAGAAGGCTGTCAGACAGTTATCAGAGCTGATAACAGACAAAAAAGCAACAGCAGGCATGGCAGAGGTATTAAATCAGCACTTTGACATAAGTAGGCCACTGGAATATCCAATGAAATACAATTAGATAAAGGGGCATTGGCAGAAAGCTGATAGTACTTCAAGTGGATGTCACCCACCATAAGAAAAGGAGACATTTGTCTCCTTAAGACCATAAGACACAGGAGCAGAATTAGGCTATCGAGTCTGCTCTGCCATTCAATCATAGCAAATCCTTTTTCCCCCTCCTCAACCCCATTCCCTGGCCTTCTCCCTGTAACCTTTCATGCTGTGTCCAATCAAGAACCTATCAATCTCTGCCTTAAATACACCCAAAAACTTAGGCTCCACAGTTGCCTGTGGTAAAAAAATCCACAAATTCACCACCCCTGGCTAAAGAAATTTCTCTGCATCTCTGTTGTAAATGGACGCCACTGTATCCTGAAGCAGTGCTCTCTTGTCGTAGATTCCCCAATCATGGGAAACATCCTTTCCACATCTACTCTGTTTAGGCCTTTCCGCATTCAAACAGTTTTAATGAGATACCCCTCATCCTTCTAAAATTTCAGTGAGTAAAGCTGCCATTAAATAACTAATCTCTTACATCTTCATTGTACTCCTTCTACCTACTTTCATATGCTTGGCATGAGTATTTCTTGTCGAACTGGTCAATGGGAATCATGGGGAGTACCTCATACAAAGGAAGAAGGTTTTGATCACTAATTGATTGTCTCAGCCGCAGAGCATCACTGCAGAAGTTCTTCATGACAGTGTCATGGGTACAACTACCTCAGCTGCTCCAACAACACTCAACCAGTATAACACCATCTAATACAACACAGCTTGCTTAATTGGTACTCTATTCACCATTCTAAACTTTGACTCTTTTATCTACAAGTAACCCATGGCTGCACTGTATTTACTTGCCTAGGTTACTCTGGCAACTACTCGTTTTGCAGTGGCAGTACAGTGCAATACATAAAATATACTATAAATTACAATAAGAAATAGATGGAAAAAAATTAAGCAAGTGGTACAAAAAGAGAGCAAAAACAGTGCAGTAGCATTCATGGGTTTATTGACTGTTCAGAAATCTGATGATAGAGGGGCAGAAGCTGTTTCTTTGGGCTCCTGTACTTCTTCCCTGATGATCGTACTGAAAAGAGGCCATGCCCTGGATGGTGGGGATCATCAAGGATTATTGCCACCTTTTTGAGGCATTGCCTTTTGATGATAAAGTGCATAAGGTATTTACAGAGACAGTTGCAAGGAAGAAG